>NW_003852409.1:15183563-15185517 GCF_000181295.1 Otolemur garnettii | reverse complement strand
TGGCAGGCGCCTGTAGTCCCAGCTACTTGGGAGCCTGAGGCAGGAGACTCGCTTGAGCCCAGGAGTTGGAGGTTGCTGTGAGCATGATGCCCTGGCACTCTACCCAGGGGGATAGCTTGAGGCTCCGTCTCAAAAAAAGCATACTAACTGCTTAACAATAAGTGAGGATTAAGTTTTTAAGTCTGCTGTATCCATATATTACTCTGTGATAGGCCATCTAGAAGACAGACTCAATAAGGTAAAGAATTACTATCCAAAGGGCAGGTGCCATGGCTCATAGCTGTGGTCCTGGCACTCTGGGAGACAGAAGCTGGTGGATTGCTTCAGCTTAGGAGTTCGAGACCAGCCTGAGCAAGAGCAAGACCCTGTCTCTAAAAATTAGCCAGGCGTTATGGCAGGCATTTATAGTCCCAGCTACTCCAGAGGCTGAAGAGGATTGCCTGAACCCAAGAGTTTGAGGTTGCTGTGAGCTATGATGCCATGGCACTCTACCAAGGATGACACAATGAGACTATGTCTGAAAAAAAAAAGGAATTACTATTCCTAATGCTATTTATTTAACATAACTATTATTTGGTATGGAAATTAAAATAGTACTATTTCGAGTGGCACCCATAGTTCATTGGGTAGAGCACAGGCCACTACACCGAGGCTGGCAGGTTGGAATCTGGCCCCGGCCAGCTAAAAAATGACAATGACAAGTGCACCACCAACAAAAAAACAGCCAGACATTGTGACGGGTAACTGTAGTCCCAGCTACTTGGGAGTCTGAGGCGAGAGAATTGCTTAAGCCCAAGAGTTCAAGGTTGCTATGAGCCGTGATACCATGGCACTCTACTGAGGGCAACATAGGGAGATTCTGTCTCAAAAAAACAAAAAAAAAAAAGAAGGAAAGCCTAATGGTAAAAAGTAAGCAGACAGGCAAAATGTGTCAGACAGCTGAGAGAACATGTACCAAAATGGTAGTATTAATATAAACAAGTAGAATTCCAGCTAAATGGGGCATAGATCTCACTCTTTGAAGTTGTGACTTTTGGATTTCCCACCCTAATTTAGCTTCCAATGATTATATACATTTTACTCATTTTTATTTTCCTTTAGCAATTTTGATTGATAGTTGAGGAATAAAAGAGGGTATGCTGGGGGAATATTCATCTAACTCAATATTTTCTTCAGAAGTCTAAATCTCTACTTTTCTCTAAACAGAAAACTGGCCTACAGTAAAGCAATGATGAAGATACTTTAAAGGAAAAAGCCATGAACAAATTTACAAAAATTTAATTTAATTGTACTTTGGCTGATGGTAGAGTTTCTTCTCTTTTTTTTCAGACCTTACTACCAAGCATGGAGTTGACATTGAGGATAGATTGATAAACTGCTACTCGACAGAGACTTTGACCGTCCAAAGCCAGAGTGAACCAGAGCGCCATGAACCAGAGAGCTGTGAATCAGGTAGAAATGTTGAATAGATCATTGAGCTTATGAGGGGTTACCTGGTACAATACATTCACATGTGCAATGTACTGTGAGTCTGCTTACATGTTTAAAATTTGATGACTATACTCCTAGATGTCCTTTTTTCTCTTATCTACCCTTTTGTATTTATTACTAACATGAACTCAGAATCCTATCAGCATCAAAACTGAATCCTAGATGGAGGAGCATTACAAAGATTACAGAAGAGGAATGGCAGAAACAGCATCCATATTAAAAATACAAATTAAATTACTATAACTCACTAAATGAAATGTTATATTTTATAGCAGCATTAGCAATCTTGCAGACCTTTCTTACACTTTTAAAAAATTTTTTATCTCCCAAAGCAATCCGATCATTCTTTGACCTATTATTATTGTTAGTAATATTACCTTACCGTATTTGAAATCTCAGAATCATCTTTTGTTCCAGTGTAATGCCCAACTGTGTTGCTTCTTCTTCTTTTTTTTTTTTTTTT
>NW_003852409.1:15180798-15182026 GCF_000181295.1 Otolemur garnettii | reverse complement strand
ATACACTGCTGCTCCACAGAGACTTTGACCGTCCAAAGCCAGAGTGAACCAGAGCACCATGAACCAGAGAGCTGTGAATCAGGTAGAAATGTTGAATAGATCATTGAACTTATGAGGGGTTACCTGGTACAATACATTCACATATACAATGTACTGTGAGTCTGCTTTCATGTTTAAAATTTGATTATTATACTCCTAGTTGTCTTTTTTTCCTCTTATCTGCCCCTTTGTATTTATTACTAACATGAACTCAGAATCCTATCAGTATCAAAACTGAATCCTACATGGAGGAGCGTTAACAAAGATTACAGAAGAGGAATGGCAGAAACAGCATTCATATTAAAAATAGAAATCTTAAATTATTATAACTCACTAAATGAAATGTTATATTTTATAGCAGCATTAGCAATCTTGCAGACCTTTCTTATACTTTTTAAAAATTTTTTATCTCCCAAAGCAATCCTATCATTCTTTGCTCAATTATTATTGTTAGTAATATTATCGTACCAAATTTGAAATCTCAGAATCTTTTGTTCCAGTGTAATGCCAAACTGTGTTGCTTCTTAAATGTATTGATGATATAGTCACTTAGTTACATTTATAATTGGGTCATATTAATCATCTATCTGGAAGTTTACTGCTTTATTAATAAAAGTGATAAAAGCATACTGACTACTTAACAATAAGTGAGGATTAAGTTTTTAAGTCTACTGTATCCATGTATAACTCTGTGATAGGCCATCTAGAAGTCAGACTCAGTAAGGTAAAGAATTACTATCCAAAGGGCAGGTGCAATGGCTCATAGCTGTGGTCCTAGCACTCTGGGAGACTGAAATTGGTGGATTGCTTCAGCTCAGGAGTTTGAGACCAGCCTGAGCAAGAGCGAGACCTTGTCTCTAAAAATTAGCCAGGCATGATGGCCGGTATTTATAGTCCCAGGTACTCAGGAGGCTGAAGAGGATTGCCTGAATGCCAAGAGTGTGAGGTGGCTGTAAGCTATGATGCCATGGCACTCTACCAAGGGTGACAAAGTGAGACTGCATCTGAAAAGAAAAAAAGAACTATTATTCCTAATGCTATTTGCTTTACGTCACTAATATTTGGTATGGAAATGAAAATAGTCCTATTTCAGGCAGCTCCTGTAGCTCAGTGGGTACAGTGCCGGCCTCTACACCAAGGCTGGCAGGTTTGAACCTGGCTGGCGCCAGCTAAAAAACAACAATGACAA
>NW_003852409.1:15179130-15180513 GCF_000181295.1 Otolemur garnettii | reverse complement strand
AAGTAAACAGACAGGCAAAATGTGTCAGACAGCTAGGAGAACATGTACCAAAATGGTAGTATTAATACAAACAAGTAGACTTCCAGCTAAATGGGGCATAGATCTCACTCTTTGAAGTTGTGACTTTTGGATTTCCCACCCTAGCATAGCTTCTAATGATTATGTACATTTTTCCCATTTTTATTTTCCTTTAGTAATTTTGATTGATGATTGAGGAGTAAAAGAGGGTGTGCATGGGGGAGTATTCACCTGACTCAGCATTTTCTTTAGAAATCTAAATCTCTACTTTTCTCTAAATGGAAAATTGGCCTACAATAAAGCAAGATACTTTAGAAGGAACAAGCCACGAACAAGGTTAGAAAAAATTAATTTAATGGTACTTTGGCTGATACTAGAGTTTCTTCTCTTCTTTATCAGATCTTACTACCAACCATGGAATTGACATTGAGGATAGATTGATAAACTGCTACTCCACAGAGATTTTGACTGTCCAAAGCCAGAGTGAACCAGAGCGCCATGAACCAGAGAGCTGTGAATCAGGTAGAAAGTTTGAATAGATCATTGAGCTTATAGGGGGTTACCTGATACAATACATTCACATATACAATGTACTGTGAGTCTGCTTTCATGTTTAAAATTTGATTATTATGCAAGACACGATTGTAAGAGGGAATTTACCTAACAAATGCAATCAGTGAAACCTGGTTTCTTGTACCCTCAGTGAATCCTCAACAATAAATTTTTTTAAAAAATTTAATTATTATACCCATAGTTATCCTTTTTCCTCTTATCTGCCCCTTTGTATTTATTACTAACATGAACTCAGAACCCTATCAGCATCAAAACTGAATCCCGCATAGAGGAGGAGCATTACAAAGATTAGAGAAGAGAAATGCTGCAGAAACAGCATCTGTATTAAAAATAGAAATCTTAAATTATTATAACTCAGTAATTAAAATTTTATATTTTATAGCAGCATTAGCAATCTTGTATATGTTTGTTACACTTTTTAAAAAGTTTTTATCTCTCAAAGTAATCTTATCACTCTTTGCTCAATTATTATTGTTAGTAATATTACCTTACCAAATTTGAAATCTCAGAACCATCTTTTGTTCCAGTATAGTGCCAAACTGTGTTGCTTCTTAAATGTATTGATAATATGGTCAATTAGTTACATTTATAATTGGATCATATTAATCATCTATTTGGAAGTTTACTGCTTTATTTACAAAAGTGATAAAAGTATACTGACTACTTAACAATATGTGACAATTAAGTTTTTAAGTCCAAAGCGGCACTTGTGGCTCAGTGAGTAAGGCGCCAGCCCCATATACTGAGGGTGGTGGGATCAAACCCAACCCTGGCCAAACTGCAACAAAAAAA
>NW_003852409.1:15171527-15177517 GCF_000181295.1 Otolemur garnettii | reverse complement strand
GGAGGTTGCTGTGAGCTGTGATGCCAGGCACTCTACTCAGGGGGACAACTTGAGGCTCTGTCCCAAAAGGGGAAAAAAAAAAGAAAAAAGAAAATACAAATTAAATTATTATAACTCACTAAATGATATTTTATTTTTATAGCAGCATTAGCAATCTTGCAGACCTTTCCTATGCTTTTTAAAATTTTTTTATCTCCCAAAGCAATCCTATCATTCTTTGCTCAATTATTATTGTTAGTAATATTACCTTACCATATTTGAAATCTCAGAATCATCTTTTGTTCCAGGGCAATGCCCAACTATGTTGCATCTTAAATGTATTGATGATATGGTCATTTAATTACATTTATAATTGGATCATTAATCATCTATTTGGAAATTTACTGTTTTATTTACTAAAGTGATAAAAGCATACTGACTACTTAACAAATAAGTGAGGGTTAAGTTTTAAGTCCACTGTATAAATATAGAATTCTGTGATAGGCCATCTAGAAGCCAGACTCTGTTAAGGTAAAGAATTAGTATCCAACGGCCAGGTGCAGGAGACCGAGGCTGGTGGATTGCTTCAACTCAGGAGTTCGAGACCAGCCTGAGCAAGAGCGAGACCCTGTCTCTAAAAAATTAGCCAGGCATAATGGCAGGCCCTTATAGTCCCAGCTACTGCAGAGGCTGAAGAGGATTGCCTATGCCTAAGAGTTTGAGGTTGCTGTGAGGTATGACACCATGGCACTCTACCAAGGGTGAAAAAATGAGACTGTCTAAAAAAAGAATTAATATTCATAATGCTATTTTCTTAACATCACTAATATTTACTATGGAAATAAAAATAGTACTATTGCAAGCAGTACCCATAGTTCAGAGGGTAGGGTGCTGGCCACTACACTGAGGCTGGCAGTTTTGAACCCGGCCTGAACCAGTTGAAAAACAATGACAAGTGCACCACCAACCAAAGACAGCTGGACATTGTGGCGAGTGCCTGTAGTCCCAGCTACTTGGGAGGCTGAGGCAAGAGAATCACTTAAGCCCAAGAGTTCGAGGTTGCTATGAGCTGTGATGCCACAGCATTCTACCAAGGGCAACATAGTGAGACTCTGTCTCAAAAAAAAGAAAAAAAAGAAAGACAAAAACAACAAGAGAAAGCCAAAAGGTAAAAAGTAAACAGACAGGCAAAATGTGTCAGACAGCTGAGAGAACATGTATCAAAGTGGTAGTATTAATACAAACAAGTAGAATTCCAGCTCAATGGAGCATAGATCTCACTCTTTAAAGTTGTGACTTTTGGGCTCGGCGCCTATAGCTCAACCGGCTAAGGCGCCAGCCACGTACACCTAAGGTGGCGGGTTCGAATCCCCAGCCCGACCCACCAAACAACAATGACGGCTGCAACCAAAAAATAGCCGGGCGTTGTGGCGGGCGCCTGTGGTCCCAGCTACTTGGGAGGCGGAGGCAAGAGACTCGCTTGAGCCCAGGAGTTGGAGGTTGCTGTGAGCTGTAATGCCACAGCACTCTACCCAGGGGGATAGCTTGAGGCTCTGTCTCAAAAAATAAATAAATAAATAAATAAAGTTGTGACTTTTGGATTTCCCACCCTAGCTTACCTTCCAATGATTATGTAGATTTTTCCTGGTTTTATTTTCCTTTAGTAATTTTTTTTCCATTCTGGTGATACTTTACTAATATGAAGTAACTATAACTCTATGACTATATCCAAGTTAACACACAATATAAACACTTCATCTTTTTATGACTGAATAGTAGTCTATGGTATACATATACCACAATTTGTTGATTGATTGATAGGCACTTGGGTTGTTTCCACGTTTAGGCAATTGTAAATTGAGCTGCGATAAACATTCTAGTACAAATGTTCTTACATAAAATGATTTTTTTCTTTCTTCTGGGTAAATGTGTAGTAGTGGGGTTGCAGAAATGGAATGCCTAATTTTACTTCTTTATGGGATTTCCCATACTTTTTTCCATAAAGGATGTATTAGTTTGCAATCTCACCAGCAGTGTAAAAGTATTCCCTTCTATCTGTAATCATCCCAGCTTCTTCAGCTTTGGGACTTTATGATGTGGGCTATACTCACTAGGGTTGGGTGCTATCTCAAGGTGATGTTGAAAATTTTCTCTAATGATTAAAGATGAGCACTTTTCCAACTGTTTGCTGGCCATTTTTCTGGCTTCTTCAGAAAGTTCTGTTCAAGTCCCTTCCACAATAATAGATGGCATTGTTTGTGCTTTATTTGCTGATTGAGTACTCTGTTGTCACTAGTTATCAAACTTTTGTCAGATTCATAACATGCAAATCTCTTTCCCCATTCTGAAGGTTGTCTACATGCTTTCACGTGTTGTGTCCAAATCTGGGCATAACCTTTTTAGCTTAATTAAGTCCCATTTACTTTTGTTGCCAATGGAGTCTTTCCCAGGCTAATCTGAAGAGGAGTTTTTACCATGGTTTCTTCTAAAATTTTTATTCATGTGTCTAAGATTTGATTCTTTTATCCGTAGTGATTCAATTTTTGTAAGTGGTGAGAGGATGTGGGTCTAGTTTCTGTCCTTAATATGTGGTTATACAATTCTCCCAATACCATTTATTCATAAGAATTCTTTTCCAAGGTTGGCGCCTGTAGTGCAGTGGTTACAGCGCCAGCCACATACACCAAAGTTGGAGGGTTCAAACCCAGTCCAGGCCAGCTAAAACAACAATGACAAATGCAACAAAAAATAGCCAGGCGTTGTGGCAGGCTCCTGTAGTTCCAGCTACTTGAGAGGCTGAGGCAAGAGAATTGCTTAAGCCCAACAGTTTGAAGTTGCTGTGAGCTGTGACGCTACAGCATCCTACAGAGGGTGACAAAGTATAACTGTCTCAAAAAAAAAAAAAAAATTCTTTGCCCCAGCATATGCTTTTGTTTGGTTTATCAGAGATCAGATGGTGGTGTGAGGCTGGTTTCATCTCTAGATTTTCTCTTCTGTTCCATATATCTGTCTCTATGTGCCAATAACATGCTATTTTGATCACTATCACTTATAATATAATGTGAAGTCTTGCAGTGATGCCACCCACTTTGTTTTTATTACTAATAATTGTGTTGGACATATGGGGGTTTTTCTGACTACACACAAAATGAACTACTTTTCAAAGTTCTTTAAAGTATGATATTGGCATTTTATTGAGGATTGTATTAAATCTGTAGATTGCTTTGGGTAGATCAACATTTTAACAATGTTGATTCTTCCAAACCATGAACATGCTATGTTCTTCCATTTGTTAAAGTCTTCTGCTATTTCCTTTCTCAGAGTTTCAGAATTCTCATTGTAGAAGTCCTTCACCTCTTTTTTTAGGTATATTCCTAAGTGTTTCAATCTGTTTGAAGCTACTGTGAAGGGGATTGTGTCCTAGATTTGCCTCTCAGCTTGGCTGTTATTGATATATGCAAAGGTGACTGATTTATGGACACTGATTTTATACCCTGAGACATTACTGTATTTCTTGATCACTTCCAGGAGTCTTGTAGTTGAGTCTCTGGGGTTTTCTAAGTATAAATTTACATCATCATTAAAGACTGAAGTTTGACTTCTGTCCCCATTTGGATTCCCTTGTATCTGCAAATAAAATTGTGACTCCTTTTTTTTGATTCAGTGAGCCTGAAACATTCTTCTCTAACCCTTCACCCTGGTCTTCTTTTTTCCTTAGAAGTTAGATATGTTTTCTAAAGATAGCCTATAGTTGGCTTGTTTATCAAGTCAACCAGCCTGTGCTAGTCAGTGGGGAATTCAAGCCATTCATATTCATGGAGAGAATTGATAAATTTGGTGGACTTTTGTTTGCCTTGTCTTGTGGATGTCTCATGCCTGGTTCTATCATTTGGGTCACTGTAGAAGCTAGGCTTTGACTTTTCATTTCTGGGAATCTTTACTTTGCTGGTGGACCATTGTGAACATCTGTATGTAGTATGAGTCTGAGTGTTTCCTCCAGGGCTGGTCTTGTAGTGGCAAATTCCTTCAACAATTATTTGTCAGCAAAAGATTTGCATTCTCCATCAAATGTGAAACCTAATTTAGCAGTATACAGTATCCTAGGCAGGAAGTTGTTTTGTTTGAGTAAGTTGAAAGTTGTAGCCCATTCTCTTCTGGCTTGTAAAGTTTCAGCTAAGAAATCTGCTGTCACCTTGACCCTTATAGGTTAATTGGTGCTTACTCCTGGCTGCTTGTAGAATTTTCTCTTTATTTTGACATTGGCCAAGCTCATTACAATGTGTCTAAGAGATGCTCTGTTTATTTTGCGATGCCCTGGGGTTCAATATCCATCAAAAAGGAGTACATCAGAATCTTTGGTGATGCTTGGAAAATTTTCAGTTATGATATCCTGTAGTAGGACATCCATGCATTTTCTTCAATCTTCTTCTCCTTCAGGGATACCAATAATCCGTATGTTTGTTTGATTCATGAAGTCCCTTAATTTTCTTAGAGAATGCTCAGCTTTTATACTCTTCTCTTCTGACTCTTTAACTACCTGAGTTAGCTCAAGAGCCTTAGCCTCTAACTCTGAGATTCTTTTTTCTCTGTGGTTTAATCTCTTTTTATTGTTTTGCTTTGGTTTTCATTTTTTGAAACTAAGAAAGATTTTATTGTTAAAACAAAATAGCAGTAACACACATCCAAATACCAGTGCTAGAGTCCACTCATTTTTGTGAGAGAAAACTACATTCAGGCATCAACTAAAAACTGAAACTACTGAAGAATGACCACTGCTTGTGGTGACACAGGTACAATATGTGCTTGTCTATGAAGTCATTCTGTGTTTCCATATAGATGGGAATGCATGGCAAGAAGAAAACAATACAAGGCAAAATGGCAGGTGCTCAAAGCCTAAGACCCCTTCTCCACTCTAATGTGCTCTTGTTTTATGTTTGAAAATTAACCAGCGGATCATTTGATAAGAAACTGTAATATCAAAGAACACTTCCAAAAAAGTCTAAAATAGATTCAAGGTCACTACTAAACTTATACAGGGAGGTCAGTGAGGGAAAAATAGTTTGAGTTCTCAAAAGCCAAATCTCACATAATGGCAGGCACTACTGTCGCTGCATGTGCTTGCAGTAGAAGATGCCGATCTCAGTACAGGTTGGTCTTCTTCATGATGCGCAGGAACTCCTACTCGTTGACTTCACCATCTCCATCTCTGTCAGCTCCATCAATCATTTCCTGCAGCTCCTCATCAGTCAGGTTCTTGCCCAACTCCTTGGCCACACGTTTCAGGTTTTTGAACAATATAGTCCCAGTTTCATCATCATCAAAGAGCCTGGAGGATTTCTTCTTTGGTATCTTTCTCAGACATTTTCTGGGTCATTACAGTCAAAAAAATCACTAAAATTCATTTTCCCTGTCCCTTCCTTATCAATTTCACTTATCATCTTATTGATTTCTTCTTTCTTGGGTTCAAAGCCCAGGGCCTTCATTGCCACCTTAAGTTCCTTAACATCTATGGTCCCAGTTCCATCAGCATCAAAGATATCAAAAGCTTCCCAGATTTCCTGTTTCTGCTCTTCAGTAAGCTCAGGCTTAGGACTCATCCTTTTTCACTGGGCACTTGATGTCATGTTACCCTTAAAGTTGGAGGCCATAACCAACAAACCCTGCTGCTGGTTGTTACAGCAACCAACATACACCTCTGTGGTTTAATGTCTTATTGATACTTTCTAGTGCATATGTAGATTCCCTTAATGACTTCTTCAATTCCTTAAGGTCAAATATAACCTCTCTAATTTCACCCTGTCTTTCATTCATTTCTGGGGGAAATTTTTCAATTTTCATTAGGTTACTATCCAGTTTCTCTATAATTCTCTTCATCATTTTTGCCATCAATATTCTAAATTCCCTTTCTGTAATTCCTATAATTTCTTTATTCATGGGCTCGGCGCCCATAGCTCAACCAGCTAAGGCGCCAGCCACGTACACCTAAGGTGGCGGGTTCGAATCCCCAGCCC
>NW_003852409.1:15164726-15171023 GCF_000181295.1 Otolemur garnettii | reverse complement strand
GGCGGGTCCGGGCTGGGGATTCGAACCCGCCACCTTAGGTGTACGTGGCTGGCGCCTTAGCCGGTTGAGCTATAGGCGTCGAGCCTGCTCATGTTTTTTTCCTTCCTCTTCTTTCTCTTCTCTCTTCCTCTTCTTAATTTTCCTTGTTTCTGAGCTTGGGTGACAGAGTGGCCCAAAAACAGCTGGCAAGGAATTGTCTCTAGTCTGCTTCTTGGAGCCCTCTGTCAATAATAATAATTATCTGCAGGTCATGGAGGCTGCACCAGAGAAACATCAGGGATCGAGAAAATGCAACCTCCTTTAGTAATTTTGATTGATGGTTGAGGAGTAAAAGAGGGTGTGCATGGGGGAGTATTCACCTAACTCAGCATTTTCTTTAGAAGTCTAAATCTCTACTTTTCTTTAAACAGAAAATTGGCCTACAATAAAGCAAGATACTTTAGAAGGAAAAAATCATGAACAAGGTTACAAAAAAATAATTTAATGGCACTTTGGCTGATAGTAGAGTTTCTTTTCTTTTTTTCAGATCTTACTACCAAGCGTGGAGTTGACATTGAGGATGGATTGATACACTGCTGCTCCACAGAGACTTTGACCGTCCAAAGCCAGAGTGAACCAGAGCACCATGAACCAGAGAGCTGTGAATCAGGTAGAAATTTGAATAGATCATTGAACTTATGAGGGGTTACCTGATACAATACATTCACATATACAATGTACTGTGAGTCTGCTTTCATGTTTAAAATTTGATTATTATACTCCTAGTTGTCTTTTTTTCTCTTATCTGCCCCTTTGTATTTATTACTAACATGAACTCAGAATCCTATCAGTATCAAAACTGAATCCTACATGGAGGAGCGTTACAAAGATTACAGAAGAGGAATGGCAGAAACAGCATTCATATTAAAAATAGAAATCTTAAATTTCTATAACTCAGTAACATTTTATAGCAGCATTAGCAATCTTGCAGACCTTTCTTACACTTTTAAAAAATTTTTTATCTCCCAAAGCAATCCTATAATTCTTTATTATTATTGTTAGTAATATTACCTTGCCATATTTGAAATCTCAGAATCATCTTTTTTTTTTTGAGACAGAACCTCTAGCTGTCACCCTGGGTAGAGTGCTATGATGTCACAGTTCACAGCAACCTCAAACTACTGGGCATAAGCAGTTCTCTTGGCTCAACCTTCCCAGGGGCTGGGACTACAGGTGCCTGCCACAACACCTAGCTTTTTTTTTTTGGTTGTAGTTGTCATTATTGTTTGGCAGGCCCCGGGCTAGATTCAAACCCACCAGCTCTGGTATATGTGGCTAGCCCCTTAGCTGCTTGAGCTACAGGCACCAAGCCTCAGAATCATCTTTTGTTCCAGTGCAATGCCCAATTGTGTTGCTTCTTAAATGTATTAATGATATAGTCATTTAGTTACATTTATAATATTAATATTTATAATATTAATCATCTATTTGGAAGTTTACTGCTTTATTTACGAAAGTGATAAAACCATACTGACCACTTAACAATAGGTGAGGATTAAGTTTTTAAGCCCACTGTATAAATATATAACTCTGTGATAGGCCATCTAGAAGCCAGACTCAGTAAGGTAAAGAAGGCCAGGTGCGGTCTCTCACATCTGTAATCCCAGCATTCTCTGAGGCTGGTGGATTATTTGAGCTCAGGAGTTTGAGAGCAGCCTGAGCAAGAGCAAGACCTTGTCTCTAAAAATTAGCCAGACATTATGGCAGGCACCTTTGGTCCTAGCTACTCAGAAGGCTGAAGAGGATTGCCTAAGCCCGAGAATTTGAGGTTGCTGTGAGCTATGACGTCATGGCACTCTACCAAGGGTGACAAAGTGAAACTCTGTCTCAAAAAAATAAAAGAATTACTACTCACAGGCTATTTGCTTAACATCATTAATATTTAGTATGGAAATAAAAATAGTACTATTTGGGGCAGTGCCCATAACTCAGCGGGCCACATACACTGAGGCTGGCAGGTTACAACCCAGCCCGGGCTAGCTAAAAAGCAATAATGACAACTGTAACAACAACAAAAAAATAGCTGGGCATTGTGGCAGGCGCCTGTAGTCCAGCTACTTGGGGAGGCTGAAGCAAGAGAATCGCTGAAGCCCAGGAGTTTGAGGTTGCTGTGAGCAATAACACCCTGGAACTCAATCCCAGGGCAACTAAGTCTGTTGCAAAAGAAAAAAAAAAGCATGTAGCAGAGTGCCAGATATTTTTTAGTAAGTAGTAATCACTATCATTAGTATCAGTATTAATTAAATAGCATTAATATTAGTAATACTTATATTAATATTAGTGCTTGTTTTGTCTGTTTTTTATTTTTATCATTATTACTGTCATTATAAAAAGCACCATTCCAAAACTACGTTGATGTTTATAGTGCAGATAATAATATTAAATAGGTGTCCTACTTCAGTTCCTCCATATGTTATGATTTCTTCCTGATATTTCACCAAAAGTTAATGAAACAGTAAACTCTTTTTTTTTTTTTAATTTAATTTAATTTTTTTAGGATTTTTTTTTTTTGGCTGGGGCCAGGTTTGAACCTGCCACCTCCAGTATATGGGGCTGATGCCCTACTTCTTGAGCCACAGGCACCACCTTAAACTCTTGATATCTAAGCAGAATGCCAGATGTTTTTTAGCATGCTACCTTGATATCTAAGATGATAGTCATCATGAAGTCTGAACAGCTATATCATCTTATTTAAGCTCATTATAATGAATTATAATTTCTTATTTAATAAATCTTAATATTACCTCTTCAAAATGTTATCAAATATATTGATTTAGTAATTTAAAATGGTCAAACAAAATAAGGGTTCCTTTTCCTACTAAATATTGGAATAACTTTAACTTCTGAATATTTTCAAAGGTTGAAATAAATCTTTTATGTAGCTTCTACTTTTATAATAGCTTGAACTTTTACAAATATTAGCATCTTGAAAATAAAATCCCAGATACAACTTCAAATTTTACTTTTATTTCTAACGTGTGAAAATGTTTCATAAAGAAATTCCATGTGGTTCTGTTTGTGTTTTTTTGTTTCTGTTATCCTGTAGACTGTTTCTATTTATTCTTTTATTTTTTTAAGTACCAAGAATTAAAGAGCCCAACAATCAATATTCAGTTACAGATTTGAAAAAGCTATTTTCTATTGAAGAAGAAAGCCTTGGGATTAATCTCCTAGAAGCAGACTGGAGGAAACAAACAGGACTAACTTTGGAACATCCGAATACTTATTTCTATCAGGATAATCTGTCTTCTAATGACACTAAAATGGAGATATTTTTGCCTAAAGAAGCACTTCAGTTAGAATGTAAGTACATAATAGTAAATATGACTTATGTGAACATTTAAAGCTTCAAAGGACAGGCTGATTCTCTTGCATGTGGTCTCTAACAAGCTGCATTAGCTGACTTCAAGTTAAAGCCAGTGCTCATTTACCATCCTGAAAATCCTAGGGCCCTGAAGAATTATGTTAAATATACTCTGCCTATGTTCTAGAACTAGAAAAACAAAGACTAGATGATAGCACATCCGTTTACATCATGGTTTACTGAATATTTTTAGCCCATTGTTGAAACCTACTCAACAGATGAGGATTAGCTTCTTATGGATGAGCAAAGAAAGTGGTTTTTTGAGATGGAATCTGCTCCTGGTGAAGATGTTGTGAACTTTGTTGTAAGTACAACCAAGGGTTTAGACTATAGGCAGTCCCTGGGTTATAAACAAGACTTTTTTTTTTTAGAGACAGAGTCTCACTTTTCTGCCTTCAGTAGAGTGTGTGGCATCACAGCTCACAGCAACCTCCAGCTCTTGAGCTTAAGGCGATTCTCTTGCCTCAGCCTCCCAAGTAGCTGGGACTACAGGCACCCGCCACAACACCCGGCTATTGTTTTTTGTTGCAGTTTGGCCAGGGCCGGGTTTGAGTCCGCCACCCTTGGTATATGGTACTGGTGCCCTACTGACTGAGCCACAGGTGCTGCCCTGCTGGTTTATTCTTAAGTTGAATGTAAGTTGGAACAGGTATATTTACCTATTACCTTTAATAGCCTCCATTCATAAATGCAAGTCTTATATCAGCTGGATGTTTGTAACTGGAGGACTTATTGTGGTAGCCCCTATTTATAAATGTGAGTTATACATAAGTCAGATGTTTATAACTTGGGAACTGCCTATATTCCATAAACTTACTTGGTAAAGCAGTGGCAACATTTGAGAGGATTGACTGCAATTTTTATAGCAGTTCTACTGTGGATAAGTGCTATTAAACAGTATTGCATGCTACAGGGAAATCTTTCATGTAAGGAAGAGTCCATCAATGCAGCACACTTCATTGTTGTCTTATTTTAAGAAACTGGCACATCCCCCCAACCTTCAACAACCAGTACCATGATCAGTCAGCAGCCATCAACATCAAGGCAAGATTCATCTAGCAAAAAGATTATAACTTGCTGAAGGCTCAAATGATTGTTAGCATTTTTTAACAATATTTTAAACTAAGCTATGCACATCATTATTTTAAACATAATGTTATTGCCTACTTAATAGACTGGAAAACCAAAAACTTTATGTGGCTCACTTTACTGCAATATTTTCTTTATTGTGATGGTCTGGAACCAAACCAGCTATATCTTTGGGTATTCCTTTAACAGTTTTGTTGAGATATAATTCATATAGCATACGCTTAAGCCATTTAAAATATACCATTCAATGGTGTTTAGTATGAGCATCGACTTGTGCAAACATCACCACAAACCATTTTAGAACACTTTTACCACCACAGAAAGAGACACTGTATCCATTAGCAGTCACTTCCTATTTTCCCAGTTGTGGAACCAGGAGTTTATTCTCTACCTCTATAGATTTGCATCTTGTGGGCATCTTACATAAAAGGAATCATACACTATGTGACCTTTTGTGACTGACTTTACTTAGAATCTTTTTAAGATTCATCCAGTGTTGTAGAACAGGCATATCTTATATAAAATATTCTTCAAATCTTTTGCCTGTTTTAAATTGGATTGCTTTTTAAATATTGAAGTTGAGAGTTCTTTATATATTTTGAATATAAAATCCTTTGCTAGTTATAGGTGCTACAGGCATTTTCTTCCAGGCTGTGGCTGGAAGTAACTATTATCTCTAAGGCCAAAGCTCCTTATATTCCTACCCGCAAGAGGGCTTTTCTAGAATTTCTTCTTTATCTGATACAGCTCCTATAGTAAGAGTTTCTAAATTTTTATTCTTTTTAATGATTTGGTTTCGTCAGAACAAAAATTGTTTTTTAAAAGCAGTAAACAAAGTACCCCTAATAATCAAATTATATTAATAAGAAACTACAAGTGGGTGGCACCTGTGGCTCAAGGAGTAGGGTGCTGGCCCCATATACCAGAGGCAGTGGGTTCAAACCCAGCCCCAGCCAAAAACTGCAAAAAAACCCCTTTTAACTACAGCTAAACTCTAACTACAACTCCCAGTACCTTCGTAGAACACTCATTTAGGCATAGAAGTCATTTGGTTATGACTTTTTGTTTTCTGTTTTCAGCACGGCTAGAACATAAAGGTAGTTCCTCATCTATTATGCTTATTAATGAGAAATCTACAAATGATCATTTATTACCTCCACAAAAGAGTCTGTCATTAACAAAAGAAATACCAGCTCTTTGTTTTTCTGATGAATATATCTCTGTTAAAAGACCAAGAAAAGAAGAAAAACCAAAGAATGATCAAGAACTAGTTAATGAAATGTTCCAAAAGAAAGAAAGTAAAGATCACTTTGACCTTGAGTGTACAGTACCATCTATGGACTCATCTTCTTCCTTAAAAATTAAACAAGCATCTGCTGAACATGGTAAAAAACAAAAGAATAATTTGGATCTTTTGAGTGACTTCATGATGCTAAGAAATAAACATAAGACTTGCATTTCAAGGACTGAAGTCACAGAGAGCAATAAAAAAGATGGTGGGTAATTTAGTAACATTTTGGCATAGATATGATAGACTAAAGGACTATGTATAATTTATTATAGATGGCAAAGAAATAAAGCTCTCTAGGTAAAATTATTTTTCATAGTAAAAGAAAATGTCATGGAGTAATGATAGTTTTTGTATATAGATATAGACATGGATATAGATATAGATATGTATTTTTTCAAAAATTTAAAAGTGCATTTGAATTTTTAACAAAAGCCACCATTTGTAAAATTTGCTTCCTAAAAGTTGGCCACAAAAATGCATAGTATTTCTAACTTTTATTGATCATTCTGCCATT
>NW_003852409.1:15158557-15164264 GCF_000181295.1 Otolemur garnettii | reverse complement strand
AAGCAAGTCTCCTGCCTCCGCCTCCCAAGTAGCTGGGACCACAGGCGCCTGCCACAACGCCCAGCTATTTTTTGGTTGCAGCCATTATTGTTGTTTGGCGGATCCGGGCTGGATTCGAACCTGCCAACTTAGGTGTATGTGGCTGGCGCCTTAGCTGCTTGAGCCACAGGCGCCGAGCCAAGATCTTCAGTTCTTAATATTTTGATAGTTGCATATACTTTTCCAAAAGATATGGCAATCTTTTATGTATCTATTTAAAGTTATATTACTATATCAGTCAGCACATTTTTTGCAATGAAAAAATTGGTGAAAATGCAAAATAGTATTTAAAGATTTCAAAATTTTGTGAGCCTTTATGTTTTTATATACTCACTTTAAATTTCTTTTTATATAAGTTTGACCACCTTATAACTTACCTTCCGAGGTGACAATTCTATATGTAACTGAGATCTAACCAATATTTGCACGATAATTAAAGCATGACTTCCGAAAAAATGAACAAAATATAAAGTATTTTATAAATATGTTGTGAAAAGGGGAATTTTTAAAACATTTGATTGAATCAGATTTCTTAATGTTTTCAGATTCTATTCATGTTTGTTGTAAAAAAAGAAATCTACTCCAAATTAACACTGACATCCTTTTCTGGTTGCCATACTTGTGATGATGGTTTATAATAGGATATATTAGCAACAGAAAATGAGGGAGGCTCAGCATCCGTAGCTCAGTGAGTAAGGGCTCCAGCCACATACACCAAAGCTGGCAAGTTCCAGCCCAGCCCGGGCCTGCTAAACGACAGTGACAACTACAACCAAAAAATAGCCAGGTGTTGTGGTGGGCACCTGTAGTCCCACCTACTCAGGAGGCTAAGGCAAGAGAATGACTTAAGCCCAAGAGTTTGAAGTTGCTGTGAGCTGTGATGCCACAGCACTCTACCAAGGGCAACATAGTGAAACTCTGTCTCAAAAAAAGAAAGAAAGAAAATGAGGCAAAGCAGCAAGAAAGGAGAAGAAAACAAAAAGAACATGTTCTTGTAAAAAATAACCAGGTATTAACTTACTGAACAATTAAAGAAATATTAATGTTAGGTGGGAATGCTTCTATAATCCTGTGTTTCCTCAATTAGTGTTACATTCCTGGCTTCTTTGCCCCTTTATACATTCTCCTCAGAAGAGGTAGAAGGAATTATCTGAATTATAATTTAAAATAAATGGAAATAATAAATTAGACATAAGTTTATGGGAATGAGCTGCTAGGAGGAACAGGCGTTTTCCTTGGCTTCATGATACTTTCCTGTGCAGGGTCTACTCCCTAGAACCTGCTCAGCAGGTATCATTTTCTGGATCGTCATACCCTAGTATTGGGTTGGTAACTCTGCCTACTTCTGGTATTTAGTTGTCAAGTTCATCTGACTCTCAAACTAAGCTCTATTCTCCAACATAGCCTTCAGTAATAAGAGAGGTAATATTTATATACCTATTTTGCTTCTTGTCTTATTTTACAGTTGATTCAGGGGCAAGAAATGTTATAACTTATTTGGCCTCCTATTAAATTCCTATAATTAATTTCATTTGATTATATCTATTTGAATTATTTATAATTAATTGAAAGTATTATTTGAAATAACATTAATCCCATTTAGGATATACTCTATTACATTTTTAACCATGTGTTTAAAGATAACGTGTTTCTAAAATTATCTTATTAATAGATAAAAGTTCTATTTGATTAAAATGACTAGAAGTGCATGTGTGTGTGTGTATATCTTCTACAATACCTAGGAAAGAAGAATGGAAACTAATATTTATTGAACACTCTGTACCAGGCACTATATTACATACTAGAGATAATATGATGCTTTTGCTGACGACCTCACACTATAATAGAGTAGGCCAGACATGCAGACAGATCATTTCTGCATGATAGGTGCTGAGAGAGGTATGTAGAGTGCTGAGAAAACAAAAAGAAGGAGCAGGCCTAGACCATAGGGTGGACAGTCACATAAGACATCTTATAGGAGGTGCCCGAGAGCTGCAAGGTGAGTAGTAAGGATTGACCTAGTTAAGAAAGGATGGAAACAGAGAAGTCTTGGGGAAGAGGAGAGAATTAATAACAGAGGGAAGGATATGTGGACAGTCAGAGAAGTTAAATAGAACAGACCATAACTTCTGTGTGTCAGAAACTGTACTTGGTATTTAATCCTTATAACTATTAATTTTTCATAAATGAGGAAACCG
The DNA here is from genome assembly GCF_000181295.1 of Otolemur garnettii. NCBI lineage: Eukaryota > Metazoa > Chordata > Mammalia > Primates > Galagidae > Otolemur > Otolemur garnettii. The sequence goes on along the minus strand of NW_003852409.1, from coordinate 15,162,027 downwards.
AGGCTAGTGTCAGGACTGAAATTGAAACACTGATCTGGTGCAGAAGTTCTTTCCATTTTTACCATTCATCTTCCTACCTGGCACAATGTTAGGTCCATTGAGCTGAATAGTTGTTCAGTTAATGCTAATGTGTATTAGTGAAGAAATTTTAATAACTGTATTTTAGAAAAATGCATAAAAGTAAAGCAACGTTAAATTTCTTCTGAACAACACAAATTAATATTTCTTACTAGAATTTCAAGATAAGGAAGAATGTTCTTTGACTTGTCAAGAAGAAAGTCCTATTATTTGTACTAATACAACTCTGGAGAGAACAAATCAGGAAAGGGGAACAAATAATGTCATTGGAATTCAAGCGTCAGGTATGCTACATGCTTTTAAAATACATTCAAATGTACTTAGTTTGAAAGCCCATTCCTGGATATCTAGGACATACCTCATTTTCCGTGAAATTTTCTTTTTTGATAACACTCATACTTGCAAGTTATTTCCAGACCTGGAATGCCCTGGTCGCGGTCACTTCCCGTCCCCATTTCCCTATCCCCATCTACTAAGTTATTTCTTCCTTCCTTTAAACTGCTGCTGCTTCCCTACATTAATCAGAGAACAACTACAACTCTTCAGAGCCTTCTGTCTAGTTTGGAAAATGAACTGCTAATAGTTGCTCTCTCTCTGTTCTCTTACCCACTATCAGGATGTTGTAAATAAATTGCTATTGATTCCTCTATTGATTTTTTTTTTTTTGTTCTGCTGTGTAGAATGTTCTTTGATTCTAAGGAACAGCCTGCTGCTTAAGAACATCATCCTCATTAAAATCAATAAGGAAATATAACACTGATTCTCAAGTATCTTTTCATTCTTTTGACTCAGTTTTACTTATGATCCCAAAGTGATTATGCAAATCTTTAAATAATGATATTTTAGTGGGAACTAGAAAACAATTTTTCATTGTTACAAATATGTTTGGCTTAAGGTATAAGCTAATCATGGAGGAAGAAAAAAATTATGTAATTCTCTTTATAAGGATCATCATACCATGTCAAATTAGTTACTGAGTAAATCCTTTTTAATAAATAATATGGTCATAAAATTATATTATTATATGGGGGGTTGTTATTATTACTCTAGAGTAAATATCCTAAACTAAGTCCCTATACAATCTCATAATTTTTAACTCAGAGAAGAATTTAGATAGGAGTTCTGGCTTCCCTGATGTTAACATGTTTAATTGGTATATCAAAAAGAGTGTGTCTTCCTTATGAAAACACTGCCTTTAATGCTTTTATTTTTGCAGATAGTCAGTGCCAAGCATACTCTCTCCTAGAAGCAGCAGCTGCTCCTGTCTTAAAAAAACTTGTATGCCTCTGTAGTCTCCCTGCTGCTCATTGGAAATTTGCCATTGTTATTTTCGACCAAACAAGGTTTCTTTTAAAGGAACAAGAAAAAGTAGTAAGTGATGCTATTCACCAAGGTGAGTGCAAATAAAAGTCATATTTTTTAGAAGATAAAAGCTTAAAGATTATTTTATAAAATTTGTAAAAACTGAATCGTGGAGAGTCAGAAATTAGTCATAGATAAAGGCGTAACTATAATTCAGCTTATGGTACTCACCCAAACTAATACTGAAAGATCAGCTAAATAAGCAGAAAAAGGTAAGAAGTATCATCTGGTATTTCTTCTCAGTGAAGCTCCTCATTGACATATATGTTTTACTTGGCAGATTCCTATTGCTGAAACTAAATTACTTTACTGTTAATTAGCATCTGAACCACTTGATTTCCTCCCCCTCAAAAGGAGGTTAAAAACTACATCAATTAAAGTCAATTCTAGATATTTTCTTTTGGCCAAGATGGAGTAACAGGGATTAGATTTACCGTCCTGCCAGGAACAACCGAAAATACAAAGACAAAAGATATGAAACCAGTTTTTAGGGACTGTGGATATCAGTCAATGAAGGACAGTGGTTTCTTTCTTTTTTTTTTTTTTTTTTTTTTTTGAGACAGAGCCTCAAGCTGTCCCCCTGGGTAGACTGCTGTAGCATCACAGCTCACAGCAACCTCCAACTCCTGGGCTCAAGCGAGTCTCCCGCCTCAGCCTCCCAAGCAGCTGGGACCACAGGTGCCCGCCACAACACCAGGCCATTTTTTGGTTGCAGCCGTCGTTGTTTGGCGGGCCTGGGCTGGATTTGAACCTGCTACCTTAGGTGTATGTGGCTGGCACCTTAGCCACTTGAGCCACAGGTGCCAAGCCAGGACAGTGGTTTCTGAGAGATGAGAAACCAGTCAAGTGAGCCTTACCATTACTCCAGCTTACTTCCTTGAAAGAGTTGCCAGGCTGTGGCACAGGGAGCCCAGTGGACAATCTGAGCTGATGAAACAGAGCGGAGAGTCTAGGGAGACCAAGATAAATACAGTTCAAGAGTAAAATGTTAGTGAGCAGACAGAGAGCTTCACCCAGAGCCCTAGAGTTGTGCAGAGGATATCCCTCAAGCATTTAGCAGAGTACTGAGCAGAGAATATACATATGGAAACTACCTGAGGCTATGGGAACAAAACATATGAAAGAATTAGAAGGACCAGTTTGCTGCATTTGCACAGGGCAGGGAATAATATCTGTTCCCATGAGCTAGACTAGAAAAACTCATAATTCATAGGTGATTGAGTACAGTACTCAGAAAAAAATCTTACCTCAGTAGTGGAGAATAATTATCACAAGGCTTAGCACGGCTCTGGACCTGACTAATAAATCACAAAGCAAGATCCAAAAGATCAATCCACTTCCAAGAAACTTAGCTACATCCCAACAAAGCACAAGAGGATTTATATGGATACTAGCACTCAAAAAAGCAGCATTCATAATGTCTGTCATCCAACCAGATTACCAGGCATACAAAAAGGCAAGAAAACATAACCCATAATGAGAATAATCAATCAAAACAAGCCCAGAACTGGGCAGAGTATGGTGACTCATACCTGTATTCCTAGTACTCTAGGAGGCCAAGGTGGGGGCAGAAGGATCACTTGAATTCAGGAGTTTGAGACTAGCCTGAATAAGAACAAGACCCCATCTCTACTAAAAATAGAAAAAATTAGCCACACATTGCAATAGGGGCCTGTAGTTTCAGCTACTCAGGAGGCTGAGGCAGGAGGATCAACTGAACCCAGGAGTTTGAGGTTGCTGTGAGCTAGGCTTATGCCACTGCACTGTAGCCTGGGCAACAAGAGTGAGACACTGTCTCAAAAAGGAAAGAAAAGAAAAAAACCAAGCTCAGAACTGACAAAAGATATTAGAATTACCACAGAAGAATATTGAAACTTAATAAATGTTATCCATATTTTCAAATAGAAATATAACAAAAACCCAAATGAAACTTCTACTACTAAACTACAACGTATGAGATGAAAGGTACACCGGACGGGATTAATGGCAGATTACATATTGCAGAAAAAAAGATTTACCTAAAAAAAAAA
>NW_003852409.1:15151915-15157329 GCF_000181295.1 Otolemur garnettii | reverse complement strand
GGGCTGGGGATTCGAACCCGCCACCTTAGGTGTATGTGGCTGGCGCCTTAGCCGCTTGAGCCACAGGCACCGAGCCAGTTGGAACAATATTGTCTTAACCCTGAGCAAGTGATATAGTTGCTATACTTGATACTCTTTCACTGGTCCCCTTTTGAAATAAAGCTAAGCCTACAAGTAAAAATTAAGCAAACCTAGATAAGAAGTCACACCACTCCCCACAACTAATATCCTAGTCTGTACTCCATTTTCCAAGCATTTTTACATTTCCTATTCCCCAAATATGGTTTTTCTGCTCTATTCTTATCCTTTCCAGGTCATGATTGACTTATTCTCAAAAGTTCTTCTGAGGACTGGATATACTTACCCATAAACAGCTTACCTATTGCCTCTTAATTTCCAATGACTGCTACATATTTGTCTTGATCTACACCGATTAGAGCAGCAATTTGCAAACTTTTTAACATTCTCTTTGCTCAGATAAATATATTATGGCATCCTAATATATGAAACGGAAAAGTAGAGCTGCTCTGGTTAAATTTGGATAATGGGCCTAGAATCCCATATTCTTGGTCTCACTTTTACATGCAGAAAAATCCAATCTATCATCTTCAAAAAGCTCTAGAACTAAATGGAACACAATAATTAGGCAATTAGGCTGTTCTGTTCCTGTGAATATATCTCTTTGAGTCATATTTTTGAACAAATATTCCCAGGTGTCCACCTCCATTTCAAGGTATTTCTTCGTGTTATGGTCCTCCACCTTTATTTTAGCCATTTGGTAAATAAGGAATTTAATTTTCTTGTTTCACAACTGGGAATAATTGACCTTTTTTTTTTCAACAAGAGTGGAAATACCTGAATATTTTCTGGAAGCAATAAAGACATGAATTCTAAGGTTAGCTGTCTGGGTTTGAATGACAGTCACACCATTTATTTACTAATTGACCCTAGACAGTTACTTAACCTCATTAAAACTATTTCCTCATCCATAAAATGAGGATCATAATAGCTTTCAATGAAATAACCAACTTTTACACATACGTATACAGCCTGGTATATAGCAAATACTCAAAAAATAAATGTTAGCTATCTTATTAAGCAGATTCTGATACATATTCTAAAATTCTGATATATACAGTCTGTTTTAAAATACATTTTTCCTTATTTTAGGTGCAAATGGTGAAAGTGAAATAGCATTCAAGTATGCTGCCCTCATACACCTTCTGGTAACAATTAGAGATGTCCTTTTAACATGCAGCTTGGACACAGCATTGGGTTTGTGAGGAAAATTTTTATTTCCCCTTTTCTTCCTACTGAAATATTTCATCTTAAATAACTTACTTTTCTGAAAAGAAATTATGTGGCCATGTTTTACTTTTGTGAAAGTAAAGCATTATATACATTTTGGCATAATTATAATGGAATATACATTTTTATTCTGCTTATGTTCATTATAAGAAATTGTCTTTAACCATTATCATCATTTAGAAAAATAGGCTTAGGATTCTCTAAGTCTGAATTACAGAGTCCTGATGGCTTTAAAAAATGTGATTGTATAATCATTATCATGTGCTACTCTTTAATATGGGATTTAACATTTTGCCATATACATTTTAAGTTTTCATTGCATTTTTGTGGCTTTGAATCTTTGCTGTACAAAATAGAAGTAAGTTATTATAAGGAGTAAGATCTTTTGCTGTTTGTTTTCTTTTGTTTTCTTTTTTTAGCTGTGTATACATTAGGATATGAACTAAATGAGTAATGAAATAAAACTGTTTGGGGTCAGACATGGTGGTCCACACCTGTAATTCCAGCACTTTGGATTGCTAAAGTGGGAGGATTACTTAAAGCCAGGAGTTCAAGACCAATCTGGGCAACATAGTGAGACCCTGTCTCTGCAAAAAAAAAATTAAAAACTAACCACATGTGGGCCAGGCAGTGGCTCACACCTGTAATCTCAGAATTCTGGGAGGCCAAGGTAGATGGATTTCTTGAGCTCAGGAGTTTAAGACCAGCCTGAACAAAGTGAGACCCTGTCTCTAAAAATAGCCAATGGGAGCCTGTAGTCCCAGCTACTTGAGAGGCTAATGCAAGAGGACTACTTTAGCCTAAGAGTTTGAGGTTGCTGTAAGCTATGATGTCATAGTACTCTACAGAGGGCTAGGGCAACAAAGTGAAACTGTCTCAAAAAAAAAAAAAAGTTTGATGTTGCTGTGAGCTGTGACACCATCATACTCTACAGAGGGCAACAGAGTGAGACTCTGTTTCAAAAAAACAAAACAAACCCTATTTTGAACATATTTGAAATTTTGAAGACTTTGGAAATTTCTTTCTAACCTATTAAAATCATTAAAACATCTCTTTTACTACATTATTGCTTCAGGCCCCTTATTGCAGGATATTTAGACTCATTCTTGTGGGACTATGATTTATAACTTAGAGTTTCTAGAACCTATCTCAGATATAAAGTGAAATAATTTTTCTCTGATCCAAGATCCAGACATTTTCTCTTATCTGTAACCCAGATGTAAGTTTTATTTCTCTAATCTAAGATTTTGGTACATATTGAGCATCAGTGAATCACAATTGTACTCTCTCTAAAGCACTAGGAGCTCAGATATTCTAGATTCTGATATCCTTCTTTGATATGAATAATAGCCTCACTGTATTATAGAACAATCCTTTATGGAAACTGAGAAGTAAAATGAAGATGGATGACTTAATGGAAGGGCATATAACACTATTCCCTTACAATTGTTCCAAGTGCTGGAAACTAGAGTTGTAGTCCCCAAGCCTAACTTGTGTAAGGATGGAGATAAGTCACCCTGGTCCAATAGCAACATTTAAATGATTTCATTGAAGAAGAGAGGAAAAACACTGTATTGGGCTTTCTAAAAGTAGCTGTAGCTTAGTTATAATACTTGGCCAGTATGTGATCTATCCAAGTATAATATGCTCACTAGTCATCAAAATCTTAGGTTGAAATAATATTTATAAAGGATTGCTTGAACAATATTTACCTTTAAGTACTTGCCCTAGTTAGGTGAGACCATTGAGGGGTATATATTTGGACTGAATTATTTTGACTTCCCTAAGAAATTCATTTACTAAATCACACTTTGGCATTGCTGTCTGGCTACCTTGAGGAATACTATAAAAGTAAAGATACTTGTTGGAAAACTAACTTCTTAAGCTCAGGTACCAACCAATAACAAATAACTAGCTGTCTTGGAGCTTTTTAGCAGAGTACTTTCTCACTCTTTTAAAACTCCTTGAAAGCCAGACCAAGGCAGGCTGTTATCCTTTCTTTCTCTCTGTATAATGGCAGAGGAAGAAAAATCCACTGAGTTCTGATAGCCTTTCCTGCTCGCTCCCAGAATTCTGTATTTTCTTCCAGCTTCCAGTTTGCTTCTTTTCCTGAGCAAGCAAGGTAATGAGTTTTAAGGTTCAAGGTACAAAGTTTCCCTTTTGGGCTTTAACCCAGAAATAAACTCAATATTTATTACTGAATGTAATTTATATTATATAGAGTTACATAGTCATAGCACAAAGGATAGACACTATTATCCTTAAGATGAATATGTTTTTAAAAATGAAGTAGAAGTTTGCCAAGTGGTAAAGAATAAAAGAATATTCTCGGCAGAATTAAGAGGCCAGAGGGACGGCCAGTGGGTTGGTGTGTTGCCAATAATTCTTTGTGGCTAGATTGAAGAGGACAGTGTAGAAAGCAACAGGAACTAAGCCTGAAGATGTAAGAGTCAAATCATGAAGAGCCTTTTAAGCTACACAAAAGAATTTAGACTTTATTCTGTAGATGATAGGGAGTTATTGAAACAGGGATGCTACTGGATTAGATTTATTTTTCAAAAGGTTAAGTCTGGGTTTGGTGTCCTTAGCACAGTGGTTACAGTGCCAGCCACATACACCAAAGGTGGGGGGTTCAAACCCGGCCCAGGCCAGCTAAACAATAATGACAACCGCAACAAAAAATATCTGGGCATTGTGGCAGGCACCTATAGTCCCAGCTACTTGGGAGGCTGAGGCAAGACAATCACTTAAGCCAAAGAGTTTGAGGTTGCTGTGAGCTGTAACACCAGAGCAATCTACAGAGGGCAACATATTGAGACTCTGTCTAAAAAGCAAAAGGTTAAGTCTGATGGCAATATGGAGAATCAGTAAGAGGTCTGAAAACTAGGAAGCAGAAAAGAATGTAAATCAATCTTAAAGTTACCCATCAGCCTAACAATTCTAGTATAAAATTAAAATAAATATACACATACATATAACACATGAACATAAACATTAATTTATTATTTAGTACCCAGATATTCATTAAACACCTGATCTACATAAATTACTGTGCCAAGTGCATTATTAAGTAATTCTTGAAACTCACTGTGCCCCAGATGGAGAACTTTTTAAACACAAATCATTAGGACACAATCTAGATTTACTGCATATGAGCCTTCAAGGATGAGTTCCAGGAATCTATGCTCAAAAGTTGCCCTTAGTGAGTCTGAATTTAAGTACTGATTTTTTAGCAGTTATACAAATTAATTATGTATAAATACTGCCATGAATTCTGTCCTGAAAGAGCTTATAGAGTAATGAGGTTATTAAGTCATATGCATAAATAACCAGAAATCAAGTACAAAAGTTATAAAAATAAAAAAAATCAAGAAAATTCTAGATAAGTAGCATTTCAGCAGAACTTGCAGATGCATATAGAACTTGCAGATGCAGGATTTAAGAAGAAGTCCCTAACCCTAATCCTAACCCCAACATCTGATAACCCAGGAGGCAGGAAAAAATAGATTATATAATCAGAAAATATATCTAGTACATTTGGGCATATTGGTGTTGTGCAGCTTAATCAGAGACATGTGGTACATATTTTTAAGCTTCACTCAATTTTAAAGTTTTCATTAGTCAATAACTGACCAATATAAAAAATAATCAAGGAAAATTTTAATTATCTCTGTTATGACTCTAATTTTCTTTCAGCCTTTTTACCATGGATTTCTCAAAGAATAAAAAGACCTATGCAATTTTTTTTCTAATTTTGCTATAATAGGATATTTGTCAAATGCAAAAAACATCTACAAAAGCATTTTAGGCTCCTATTTGGATACTGTTTGGAGACAGCTAGCAATTGTACAGTTTATAAGGGAGAAAAAGCCTGAAACCAACTACAAAATACAGGAATTACAATGTCAGATACTAAGTTGGATGCAAAGTCAACAGCAAATTAAGGTTAAGTATTGAAATAAATCAGATTGGAGTAATCAGTTTAAATAAGAATTGGATATAAGATAAAATTTAACTTTGAAATTGTGAAACAGCCAATATAGTTTAGCTAAGAATGCCCTTCCCGGCTCGGCGCCTGTAGCTCAACCGGCTAAGGCGCCAGCCAC
>NW_003852409.1:15144085-15150631 GCF_000181295.1 Otolemur garnettii | reverse complement strand
TGTATGTGGCTGGAGCCTTAGCCGCTTGAGCCACAGCTGCCAAGCCATATTCCACCATCCTTTGAGGCTGTGCCATATTGCCATACCATTCTCTACCACTCCCCATTGCCATCATCTGCTAACTGCCTGGTCACTTCTGTCATCTATGGACAGTTGTGCACTTGAGTCTTGATATTCTCTGGGTGTCTCTAATGGCTCTAATGTGGATGATTCATTCAACACCCTGGAATTATAGTTTCATCAACCTCTACAACAAAAATTATACTCATCTTAATTCACTCTTTGGTTATGCCATAGACCTTGTGATAATACAAAACTTTCCTACCTGCGAACTTTAAACTCTGGTACATTGCTTTTTGTCTATAGCTAACTTTAGCTCTTTCATGATCTTCAACATCTTCAAGATCTACAATCTGCCAATTCCTTTTTTGTTTCATTATATTTTGTTTCCAGACTTGGTGATTTGACCCATCACTTTCATCAGTCCTATCTTTCTACTGTACTTTGCATTTAAACCTCATCCCTGAATTAGTCAATACATTTAACCTCTCTATTCCTACCTAGGATACTGAACACAGCTGGAAAAAATTACACTGTCATGTATATAGATGACAAACTACAAACTCTTGTCCTCTGAAATTACCCAGGCTCTTAATGCCTCTTAACAATCTTTCTGTTTATCCTTAGTCCCATTCCTGTTTTCCTAATGGCTATACCACAAACCCCTCCCATGCTACCCATCCCCTCATTTTTGGAAGGGTTATGCTTCCTTTCTAACTTTCATTAATCAGGTAAAATTCCTCCTCAGTTTCCTTCCCTCCCATCTACAAACTTACCTTCATTTCTTTCTAATCTATAGAAGACGTGAGCGTCCTCCCTTTGATGACCAATCTTTAAGTTGTGGTTTGGATGCCATCTCTTCCTGCAGTCTCAAGCACTTTCTTCCATCAGTTATTTCCCAGCCCAAGCTTTCTAATGACTTTTTTCTTTAACGCTTAAGCCCTCTAGTCTTAAAAATAAGATAAAATACCACCCTCAACCTATGCCACTCTTTGGTTAGTATTTCCTTCTACAAAGTGCATCTTTTGCCATCTCCATCTCCAAGAATTTTTTATTATGTTGTTTCATGATAAATGCCTTCATGCCTCCTGTTCCTGCTCTGAGAATGTTCTTCCCCCTTCTTTAGGAAGCTAACTCCTACACATACTTTAAAAATTAGTTAAGACATTTGTTCAGGAAGTCTTGATTTAAATGCTTTTTCTCTGTGCTCTCAGGGAATCATGTACATACTGGAAGTGGAAGGCACCACTTACCACCTAGATTATAATAACTGATTCTCTCATCTGTTTTCCCCGTTAAAATGTCAGGTTCTGGAGGATAAAGATCATACCCTAATTTGTATTACCATCACCCAAGAAAATGCCTGCAACATAGAAGGCACTCAGTAAAAGTTTATCAAATAAATAAAGGAGCCAATGAATGTCTCCCTAGCTACCTATTACATACTGAGACTAGTGAAAAATATTGAACTGAAATATCTACGAATATATAGTATCTGCTCATCCATGCAGGTAGTGATGTTAACTAAAAAATTATAGTAATAAGGAAATGGAAAGCTCTTTCAAGTAAGGCCTTAGACTCTTAAAAGGTACTTTTTTTAATGTTGTTATCATGTGTCTAGTAGTAATTACTCGCTAGTTATTAATCTGCTTTGGGATCAGGATAGCTAGTACAAATTATTTAAGCAGATTTGGTTTTAAACAATATGAATCGCTTTATGAATTATAAAAGAGAAATAGTACTCACTCCTTGTAAAGTTATGTGAAGTTATTAACTGTTACTCTGTCATTCTAACATCATACCTTTATGAACTTTATGGTTGACAAAAGCACACTAGTAGTGTAGAATTTATTTGCATCAGACTGTTCTTGAATTATATCTACAAAAATAAACTCTGTGTATGGATACAAGATTTTTTGAAGTTTATTTTATTTTGTTCAAACATTAGTAAAATAAGAAATTTAAATTATAATTAAGAAGCAGGTGTAAAACCTACTTTATTGGGCACAAATGGTGCTCGATGAATCTTCTTCTATAGCCAGTAGAAGGGGGGGTAGAAAGCATTCGTATCACATTGAAATACAGTCTTTTGCTATTTAGTTATATACTTAAATTGTTGGCTAGAGAAAAAAGATAAAATCAATCATAATTTTTAGTAAAATGAAATTAATTGCACAGGATTGGTGAGTGTTTAATTTGACTAATTAAGTTTTTGTTCCATTTTATTATTTTGCATAATACATTTATATGTTCCATGCTCTCTGTATACACACACGCAAGAAATAATGCCCATGGTTCAAACTTTATGATATATTAGACTTAGAAAAATAATTCAGGCTCAGCGCCTATAGCTCAACCGGCTAAGGCGCCAGCCACGTACACCTAAGGTGGCGGGTTCGAATCTCCAGCCCGGACCCGCCAAACAACAATGATTGCTGCAACCAAAAAATAGCCGGGCGTTGTGGTGGGCGCCTGTGGTCCCAGCTACTTGGGAGGCGGAGGCAGGAGACTCGCTTGAGCCCAGGAGTTGGAGGTTGCTGTGAGCGTGATGCCACGGCACTCTGTCCAGGGGGACAGCTTGAGGCTCTGTCTCAAAAAAAAAAAAAAAAAAAAGAAAAATAATTCAACAAATTGTACTTAGAGAAATTTCCTTATTCACAGATTTTTAATTTATTTTTATGATAATTAAATATATGACACACCAAAAATAGATATCCAAACAAAACTTAAAAAATCTTTTTTTTTATTAAATCATAGCTGTGTACATTAATGTAATCATGGAGTACAATGTGCTGGTTTTATATACAATTTGAAATGTTTTCATCAAACTGGATAACATAGAAAAAATCTTTTTTTGTATTACTCTTTTTTCCAATAGGTTTAACATTGACTGTCCTTCATCAAAATGAAAGAAAAGATTTTCAGAAATCTGAAAGTGTTCTGAAAGGGTAAAAATTTATTTGTTCCTCTGTGGAGCGCAAACATACCAGTTCCACAGAAAAAAGAAAATTCTCTTAGAATTTAACTTAAAAAGTTAAACAAAACCTGATATTAATATCGCTATCCTCTTCCTGAAAAATGCTTTACATAGAACACTTTAACTCATGTCATTGCTTTATGTATTATACATGTATCTTATTAGCGTGCAGAAATTTAGTCCAATCTCATTTTGATATCACCAAATTATCATTATTGTTGTGGTTAGTACAGGAGCACCTATTTAGATTTACCCTTATCTTAACCAGTTTTTTTGCTCAGAGTTGGTTTTTATATCCCCTTTCTTCTGGGTTGTTCTTCCTGAAGTACAACTTGTAGAAATTTTTTCAGTGAAGGCCTTCTAATAATAATCTAATATTGATTTGTCTTTAAAAAGTCTTTATTTTGTCTTATTTTACATAAATTAGAAATTATTTATTTTTAATATTGGAGTCCAAATAATAAAAAAGATATAAATCAAATAGAAGTAAAAAAATAAACGGATATAAGTACTTTTTAACTTCTAGATTGCTCTAAATAAAAAGCAGTGGTAGAGAGTTTTAATTATAGTAGGTGATATGTTATATGAAATTTCAAGAGAGTAAAACTAAACTTAACAATATTTATATCCATCTTTTTGTTATTAAATCATTTATGTAAGCCCATTTCAAAGTTGTCAGGTAATATTCTACTATATAGATTCTCAAAGATTTAGACCTTACATTTGTAAGAAAATGAGGTTGATTTCTCATGCTAATTTCTGTTATTGATAGAACAGAACTCAACTTTATTATTAACAGAACTCAACTTTATTATTACTCAAATAATAAAATCAGAGTTTCTCTCATTTTAGGATATGAAATAATCTACAGTTTTTTTATATCCTAGTATAAAACAATATAGTTATTGAAAAGAAAGATATATAGAAATTAACATAACTGAAGAGCAAGATCAGCAGAAAATGCACCAGTGCCTTTCCACAATGAGTAGGCATAGATTACAGAATAGAACAGCCAAACATAGTCATCTTTTAGCATTTCCAGTAAATAACAACACAAGAATAATTCCATTTTCTTGGCTTTCTTTTGTCTTCAGTACAAGTTCCTGTGTAGTTGTGCATAATCAATATATTGGAGCAGATTTCCCCTGGAATGATTTCTCATTTGTGGTGGAATACAATTATGTGGAAAACTCTTGTTGGACTAAACACTGTGAAAATTTGAATATTCCTTACATAGCCTTTAAAGTGATTCTTCCAGATACAGTTTTACAAAGTAAGGATAAACCAAAATCTTTTTTTTTTTCATTAGAATGAAAATTTTCTGTTTACAATCTATGGAAAGAAAATAAGCTCTGGTGTTCATTAGGAGACTTGAGCTCAACCTCTAACCCCACTATTATCTGTGTAACCTCTTACCTCACATTCCTCATTTATAGAGTAAGTTTTGCTAATTGTATGTCTTCATTCCTTTAACTTCTAAATTTTACTTATAGTAGCACAATTTTATTACAAGTATATTCATGACTTTAATCTGCTTTTATGCACTATAAATGCATACTTTAATTTTTAGGGAAATATGTGTAACAGTATGTTGACTGGTTCAGAAAACCTTAACATGAAAAAAATTGGTATGCATGGATAGCGCCTATGGCTCAAAGGAGTAGGGTGCCAGCCCCATATGCTGGAGGTGCCAGCCCCATATGCTGGAGGTAGAACCCAGCCCCGGCCAAAAACTGCAAAAAAAAAAAAATTGGTATGCAGAAAAATTGCATATAAATAGAAAAAGCCTAAAATCACTTCATATATCACTTGATTTATTTGTAACAGTTCACATGACTAAGACTGTGAATTCCCAGATTGATAAATCTCATACATTTTTTATCCCAGCATGACTCTCAATAGTTGCTATAAATTATTTTCTGTCCACCTCAAATATAAGTGGGAAGTATAGCAGCCTGGATAGCCTATGGCTAGGAGGAGTGAGAGTTATAAATAACACCTGTACAGCTCAATATTGGAACACCTTGATGAAAAGGGTATGGGGAGAGATTTAGCTCTCCTCATAAGCGTGAGAGAGCTCCCAAGATGAGTGTTAGTGAATTGGCACTGGTGTTAAGAGCCACTGGATTGTGTCTTTAAGAGGCTAGAGGAAAGGCAGTTGGGAGGTCTCTGTGCTGAAGGTTACTAAGCTTTTCTAAAGACTGCTAAGACTTATTCTTCTAAGAGTGCTTCACCCTCAAAGACTCTCTCTCTCCCTTTCCCTTCTGCTAAAGTAAATAGCCCTCAGGCACCTAAGAGCAATTGTTCCTGAGCGAGATAACAGCACAGAGTGTCTGGAACCTAGATAAGCCTGGGCTGGAGACCAACCAGTCCCGGGCCCTGATAAGTGGCATCCACTAAGGGGCCCCGACAGGAGGTCTAAATAGATTCTGAGCATTCCAAATCAATTCTAAAACTACAGTCACCAAATCGTTTCTTTGGAAATGATCTTTTATTTGACCTTTTTTACAAATTATGTGTTATATCCTTTGCCCATTTATCTATTGAGGTATTTATTTTTTTCTATTGATCTGTAAAATGTTTTTTCCTGTGGGTTACTGTATGTAATTTTAAATTTTGATGTAAAGCAGCATATATTTAGCAAATGTTCACTATACACTTATATAAATAAAGCAGGTTTCAACATTTCAGGTAGAGAATGACCCTGTTTTTCCTTTTTCTTTTTTTAAGTGAGTGTACATGTGTGAGTATAAGCAAGTAAATAGAAGTCTGGAAATATATACAAAACTCTGTTTTGGGTGTATAACAGTTCTAATAAACTCTATTAACTTTTATTCTAGGTAGGATAATGTGGTTTTCATTTTCTTCTTCAGATCTTTCTTCTGTGTCTGATTTTTTACACTAAATATTATTTTTATACTACTGCTTGAACATACATGTATTATTCTAATGTTTAAAAAAAAGAAAGAGCTGGAGAATTAGAATAATAGAAAAATATAATTTTCTTTTATTTAGGAAGCACCTTGCTAGACAGATTTGGTGGTTTTCTTCTGGACATTCATATTCCATATGTATTTTTTGCATCTGAAGGACTTCTTAATATTCCAGACATACTTCAGCTGTTAGAATCTAAGTAAGTTATTGACTTTATAACTTTAGCAGAAGCGTTTAATGTGTGTGTATGTATGTGTTCTGATAAGTTAAATATTATGCTCCATAAGTAGCACCATATCTCTCTGTTCAAGCCTGGAATTATATCATATAAGAATAATTTTCCAGAAAGTATATATCAATTTATAATCTTGCCCTATATCACACCTTCATAATTACTGAGTATTATCTTTTTTGATAATATTTTATCCATTCATGGATTAAAATGATATTTGTTATTTAAATTCATATTTTACTTACCTTTCTTTTGTGACCTACAAATATGATCACAATGTGCTTTTTTTTCTGTGAATTATATGTTCATATCTTTGGGCTATTAGTAATATTGAGTATGAGTA
>NW_003852409.1:15141863-15143957 GCF_000181295.1 Otolemur garnettii | reverse complement strand
GCTATTTTTTGGTTGCAGCCATCATTGTTGTTTGGCAGGCCCGGGCTGGGGATTCGAACCCGCCACCTTAGGTGTATGTGGCTGGTGCCTTAGCCGCTTGAGCCACAAGCGCCGAGCCGAGTATGAGTATTCTTAATTAACGGTCTTAAAATACAGGCTGGGAAAAAGGACCATGAACTTATAAATGAATTTTCAAGGTCTTAGATCTTAGTTCTAAGGTCAGACCAAAATTGAGCATTTAAAAACCTTAAAACAAGGCCGGGTGCAGTGGCTCACACCTATAATCCCAGCACTCTGGGAGGATGAGCTAGGGGGATTGCCTGAGTTTACAGGTTTGAGAGCAGCCAGAGCCAGAGCGAGACCTTATCTCTAAAAATAGCCAGGCATTGTGGCAGGCACCTGTAGTCCCAGATGCTTGAGAGGCTGAGGCAAGAGAATTGATTAAGCCCAAGAGTTTGAGGTTTCTTTGAGCTGTGACACCACAACACTCTACTGAGGGCAACAAAGTGAGACTGTGTCTCAAAATTAAAAATAAAATAAAAATAAAAACCATAAAACACTTTATCATACTACACAACTTGTCACAGGAATATTGGATCTTGGGCTGCATATCAAGGAAGGATAATTGTGCTATAAGCATAGTAAAAAATGCAGATCTCTGTTCTATACTTTTGTTTTTGTATCTTAAGGCTATGGGTCATTAATAGAAAACCATGAGCTTATACTGTAAATGGTAGTTAAAATAAAGGCCATTTTTAAGAGGAAAAAAAGAAAATTCTAATAAACACGGAATATTTTAGTCTCCTAACACAATGCTTTGATCTCATGAGTTACTCAAAGAGCTGGAATAAGTTGGTCAGCACATTTGGAATAGCATTATGTGCAGTAATATTTAACACAATATCTACAGCAATACCTATCTCAACTAATTTATTCTGTATACTGAATAAATCATAATTTCATTCCTCATTTATAAATAGAAAAAATTGACATATGAATGAATCCAAACAACTTAATATGCAGGAGAATAATACAACTTTTCTTGAAGAATTTTGCTTAGCCATTTCATTTTTTCATCCAAGAATATTGTCTTTTACAGCTATAATATCACATTAGTAGAGAGGTGCTACAGTGAGTCATTGAAACTCTTTGGAAGTACAGAATGTTATGTAGTGGTGACAATTGATGAACATACTGCTATAATTTTGCAGGTAAGACTGTGTCGTAAGACATACAAACTTACACATTAAAATTTATATACAGCCATATAATTCATTATTATCTTTTGTATAGGGAGCTTAACTATACTCTATTAGGGATTTCTCCTAAATTTTACAAATGGGCCACCAGGGCTAAAATCATCACTCTGGAAACAGACTGTTACCAAGCTTTTTTGATGCCTTATAATTTTTAACATACTTTAAGAAAACAAAGCAAATAAAAGAAAATTTTACATTGTATATTGACCTATTTTTTTACAGGAGTTAATTTTTATGTCCAAGCACAAGGATATTGAAAAATATTTTCCACGCAAAATATTATATACATTAAATAACATACAGTGGTAACAATGCAGTGTAGGTTTCCTGGGAAGCAGATTCTGTGATAGAAATGTACATGCAGGAAGTGTATTTATTGGGCAGTGCTGTCTAGATGAGGACTAGCGAGAGTGGAAGAATAAAGCAGAATAGACATAGCAAGAAGTTGAACTCTATGGAAGTCTCAACAAATGTCTCAGCCGATCCCTTGTGATCCCTTGAGGAACCTCTGAAGTTGGGAGAGCCCCTCAAGATGTCTTGAATTGAGGCAATGGTCAATCTTTGGATGTCTGCCACCCCACAAACATGAACCTTGAATGAGACGACTCTTTACCCAGAGGCAATTTGACGTATTTTTAAGCTGGTTTTGAGAGAGAGGGAAAAAGTGATTTTCTTCAAAAATGTGTATAATTTGGAATTTAAGATGGGTAAATTCTTGGCTGAATCTTTTATTTGACTGTACTACAAGTTGCAAAGAAATTAACTTAATAAGATGGGAGGGGGAATAGAAATCATATTAAATTTTATGAGGCTCGGCGCCTATAGCTCAACCGGC
>NW_003852409.1:15135772-15140132 GCF_000181295.1 Otolemur garnettii | reverse complement strand
TAAAGGCATTGCCAAAATAGGGGCACTCTGCAGGCTTTCTTCTTATCTAGGACCTTGAAAGATCTGTGAGCCCTCCTTACTAAAGTTATCACTTGTTTTGTCAACTGTACTATTTCCACTGTGATTATAATTTTTAGATGAAATGGGAGCCCATACCCATGCCTTTTCTCAAGTTATCATAAATTCTTAAAATATGATATTAAATTCATATCTGTTCAACCTAATGAATTTTTTATTTTCTTTATTTTCTGATAGGACCTAGAGGAATTGAATTGTGAGAAGGCATCCAACAATATCATTATGAGACTGATGGCATTATCATTCCAATATAGCTATTGTTGGATAATTGTATATACCAAAGAAACATTAAATTCAGAGTAGGTAAACATTTATTCATCTAAAGTCATGTTCATAGTTTTTAAGATATTTAGTCCTCTTCTTTGAATACAAACAGCTTTGCAGATTTTCTGCTTGCTTATTTAGTTTGCTTTAATAAGGACCCTCAAGATGGAGACATGATTATAGGAACATAAATTGGAATTTTGAAGATGATACATGTTCCCCTAAAGATTCTGTGCAAATCATCCTCCCCTGTACCCATTTCACCAAGAATTGCTGCTTTAAGTGTTTCATTATTTTGTAATCCTGGACTTGTCTGATGTAAGATTAGTCATTCTAAAATCACTTCCTCTAAAATCTTGTTTGAAAAAATAGTATCTCGCTATATATTCTTTCATTGATGTGCTTAACTGAAAAATTACAAAACTTGCATACCAAAACTTTAGCTCATCAAGTTGTCATCCTATGTCTCTCCTTTCCCTTATATCTAAACCTTATGAACCCACTGCTTATTCTTTCACCTTTTAAAACCCACTATCTAGTTTTCCTCCCTACCTCTTTACCAGGCATCCTCAAACTACAGCCCACAAGCCACATGCAGCCTTCTAGGACATTTATCCGGCCTACCTGGTGTTTTTGCCACCACTGCCTGTTCTGCTTAGCAGCTGACTCATCCCAGGGCCCACAGTCCAGCCCTCCAAAGGTCTGAGGGACAGTGAACTGGCCCCCTGTTTAAAAAGTTTGAGGACCCCTGCTGTATACTGATCTCTGTCTCTCCCAAAACTCACTCATGACTTTCTTGTGATCATCTCCAAAAATGTTTTTATCTTTCACTACTCTGAAGTATTTAACATTGTTGTCAATGCTTTTTTCTTGCAACTCTTCAGGTGCATGACAGTTCAATATTTTTGATCTTATGCCTCTCTTCTCCTTTGTCTTTACCTCCTCTTCTTTGTCCTAGTCTCCAAATGTACTTTTTATGAGTTATCTTCTTTCTTTTATTCTATCAATTGGAAATCTTATCCACTCTCATATCTTCAGTCATTATCTCTCTGCATATAATTATTACATTTATTTCTGCATCTGTAATCTCTCTTTGGAATTCCTGACAGGCATCTCCAATTTTTTATTAAATATTTCCATCTAGATATTTTATATTCTCAAACTTAACATATTCAAATATAAATTGATTAAATCCTCTATCAACTCCAACAACCTGCATCTTGTTTTTTGGGGTTTTTTGTTTTGTTTTGTTTTTGAGACAGAGTCATTATGTCACCCTCAGTAGAGTGCTATGGCGTCACAGCTCACAGCAACCTCAAACTCTTGGGCTTAAGCAATTCTCTTGCCTAAGCCTCCCAAGTAGCTGGGACTACAGGCACCCACCACATGCCCAGCTATTTTTTTTTTGTTGCAGTTGTCATTGTTGTTTTAGCTGCCCCTGGGCCGGGTTCAAACCTGCCAGCCCAGGTGTATGTGGCCAACGCCCTGCCCACTGACCTATAGACGCTGCCATCTTCTTGCAACATTCTTTACTTCCCCCAGCTATTTCATGTGGTTAAATTGTGCCTATTATTCATAACTTATTTCCAAATATCACTTTTTCTATTTGACCTTTCCTCAATATCCATCTTCTGCACATAAACATTGAGATATGACCTTTCTTTCCTTTGAATTCCTTGGCTCTCTATTTTTTCCTCATCTTTGGTATGTTCTGTATTTTGGAGTATTTTTCTTAGAGCATTGAGCACATTGCTTTCATATTATAGATGCTTATTAAATATTCCTTGATTGACTGACTGAATCTCTCCTACAAAATTGCAAGCTAGTCTTACTCCTTCTTTTAAACCTTACAGTATTATATAACACATACTACATCACTCAAGAGAGAAGTTTTTAAAATATTCCTTAATTATTAGAAAAGATAACAGACATCTTCAACATTGCTGGTGTGATACTTTTTCTTTATTTGACTCTATTTTTGTTTAACTAATTGTATTTGCTGTGTATAAATATTATCAAGATATGTAAAAGTTAGAATATGAGTCTAGCTGGCACCTGTAGCTCAGTGGGTAGGGCACCGCCACATACATCGAGTCTGGTGGGTTCGAACCCGGCCTAGGCCAGCTAAAACAACAATGACAACTGCAACAAAAAGAAAAAACAGCTGGGCCATGTGGCAGGTGCCTGTGGTCCCAGCTACTTGGGAGGCTAAGGCAAGAGAATCACTTGAGCCCCAGAAGTTTGAGGTTGCTATGAGCTGTAATGCCACAGCACTCTACCCAGGGCCACAGCTGGAGACTGTGTCTTGAAAAAAAAAAAGACTATTAGTCTAAACACCTTGGTTTTTATTCCTTTTTCTATTAACAAATAACTTCTAATAAGTCATTTAACCTAATTTTTCTTTTCTACCAGAACTGAAAAACAGTAATTCAGATCTAAAATCTTCATTTTGGGCTCAGCACCTATGGCTCAAGTGGCTAAGGCGCCAGCTACATACACCTGAGCTGGCGGGTTCGAATCCAGCCCGGGCCCACCAAACAACAATGACGGCTGCAACCAAAAAATAGCCAGGCATTGTGGCAGGCACCTATAGTCCCAGCTACTTGGGAGGCGGAGGCAGGAGACTCACTTGAGCCCAGGAGTTGGAGGTTGCTATGAGCTATGATGCCACAGCACTCTACCCCGGGTAACAGCTTGAGGCTCTGTCTCAAAAAAAAATTAAATAAATAAAATTTTTTAAAATCTTCATTTTGAAGACTAGTAAAGGTTGTAAAGTATTTTAAGCTTGAAATTTCTTATAAAGCATGTCAAGCTTTTTCCAGAACTTAGAAGTATTCTGAATAAATAACTGACATGGCAAATTTTAAAAGTCTTTTTAGACTAGTATCTACCCATAGTTTTAGCAGTGTAACTGGAGTACAAGGGGAAAATAGAGAAAATTCAAACTTATTTTTACACATATCTTCATGAAAAAATTAATTATGTAATATTCTGAGATGTGAAGAGTTATCATTTATTCACAATACTATATTGTAAAAATGAAATTATTTTTAGACTTCTAGGTATCTCAGTTCTATATTTTTAGATGTTTAGAACATGTGGGAAGTATCTTTATCAACTGACCAAAGGAGGTAAACTGAAAATACAAAAGAAATTGTTTTAATTACCTTAGTAGGCTCAGTGCCTGTGGCTCAAGTGGCTAAAGCACCAGCCACATACACCTAAGGTGGCGAGTTCAAATCCAGCCCAGGCCGCCAAACAACAATGATGGCTGCAACCAAAAAATAGCCTGGCGTTGTGGCAGGTGCCTGTGGTCCCAGCTACTTGGGAGGCTTAGGCAGGAGACTTACTTGAGCCCAGGAGTTGGAGGTTGCTGTGAACTTTGATGCCACAGCACTCTACCCAGGGGGACAGCTTGAAGCTCTGTCTCAAAAAAAAAAAAAATTACCTTAGTAGTTCATGCCTTTAGTTCCTGTATGAGTAAAGAGTGTCAGGGGTTCATGAGACCACCCCCAGGGTTTGGTGGGGGGTTTTTTGTTTTTTGGGTTTTGTTTTTGTTTTTTTTTTTGAGATAGAGCCTCAAGCTCTCCCCCTGGGTAGAGTGCCACGGCATCACAGCTCACAGCAACCTCCAACTCCTGGGCTCAAGCAAGTCTCCTGTCTCAGCCTCCCAAGTAGCTGGGACCACAGGTGCCCGCCACAGTGCCTGGCTATTTTTGGTTGCAGCCATCATTGTTGTTTGGCGGGCCCAGGCTGGATTTGAACCCGCTACCTTAGGTGTATGTGGCTAGCACCTTAGCCACTTGAGCCACAGGCGCCAAGCCAGGTTTGGTGGTTTGTTAGGAAGGCTCACAGAACTCAGCATAGTTGCACTCATGGCTATGATTTATTATAGTGCAAGGAGGTTACAAAACCTTTGGGGGTAAGGAACCTGCAGCCTTGGGGCCACATGTGACCTTCTGGATCCTTGAGTGCGGCCTTCTGACTGAATCCAAAATTTACAGAACAAATCCTCTTA
>NW_003852409.1:15123564-15135470 GCF_000181295.1 Otolemur garnettii | reverse complement strand
CCTTAGGTGTACATGGCTGGCGCCTTAGCCGGTTGAGCTATAGGCGCCGAGCCAAAAAGAAAATCTTGAAATTAGAAGGCTGCAGGTTCCCCACTCAAAACAAGTGTTCAGCAGAAATCACAGTGTTTGTACAGTTTAGGTGCAGTGAGCCACTCTTATTAGCCATTCTTATGGAAAGAACCTGCCTAAAAAAGAAGCCAATACAAAGGAAAGGAGCCAAGACATAAAGAGTCCCATTATCTCAATGAGGTTTTTTGAGTCTCTGGATCCAACAGTGTCTTCCTTCGGACTCCTTAGTAATATGAACCAGTAATTTACTTTGTTGCTTAGGGTACATAAAGTGAGTAAAAGTGGTAGAACTATCTACCCACAGCTCAACACTCACAGCTGACCTGCTTAGAAACCATAGAAGAAAAGAGAGAGAAAAAAAGCTTTTTCTAACAGTTCAGGAAAAACACCCAAGGAACGATTCTAGGTATTCTGACACTTGTCATATGTTCACATCTGAACCCGTTACTTTGCCTAAGGATATGGAATAGTCTAGGTGGCTAAGCTTTGTTCATATAGCCATCCCTGGGCCCAAGAAGGGGATGGGTTAAACTTCTGCCACAACGCATACCTCATGTACTCTCAGCATCCCCTAAATTTACCAGGATTATTAAAGAATGAAGGTGGAAATGTTTTTTCAAAAGAGTGTAGAGTGGACAGAAAAAAATATGAGTTTGCTGCAATAACATTATCTCAGGTTATTCTAATAATATTATGAAATGTGGAAAACAAAATATGAGTTTTCAATAAATACAATCAGATGTCAAATGAGTAGAAGTATAAAAATATTATTCTTTGTAGGTACCAACTTAGAGAAAAGACACTTCATCACCTAGCACTGATTTATGCAGCTTTGGTTTCATCTGGGCTAAACTCTGAAGAACTAGATGTAAAGGTATTCTTTTCCTATATATTTATTCATAAGTAAATTTCATAAATCAAAAGTGTATTCAAATGCCCAGTGGAAAAAAACTGAGTGAATTTAAAACTTCTAGAATGCTAACAACATTTTAAAATTGATAAGTATCTTACCATTTAAACTTCTGTTGTAAAAGCCTTTAAGTTCAATAAATTTAAAATCATATTTTATCTCTTTAGTACTATGTAGATTTTTTAAAACATGGTAGGATATGAATAAAAATAAATATTTTTTTGATCAAAAATGTTCATTGTGAAAGATATACTAAGTCATTGTCTGGTATAATATGGAAATTTTATGGCATATGAGTAAGGTAATATATTGGTGATCTTTAATCAGTCTCTTTGCGTTTCCCCATTTTGTTTTATTTTATTTATTTTTATTGTAAAGTCCCTCTTATAATTGTGTCCCACTCCCAAAAGGTGTGTCACACTTCCTGACCCCCCCATCCCCCTCCTACCTTTCCTCTCTCTGCTCTTCCCTTTCCCCACCCCCCCATCATGTACTAGGTCATTTGATTGTCATATCAAAATTGAGTACATAAGATTCTTAATGCTTCACCATTCTTTTTTTTTTTTTTTTTTTGAGACGGAGCCTCAAGCTATCCCCCTGGGTAGAGTGCCATGGCATCACGCTCACAGCAACCTCCAACTCCTGGGCTCAAGCGAGTCTCCTGCCTCAGCCTCCCAAGTAGCTGGGACCACAGGCATCCGCCACAAGGCCTGGCCATTTTTTGGTTGCAGCCATCATTGTTGTTTGGCAGGCCCGGGCTGGGGATTCGAACCCGCCACCTTAGGTGTATGTGGCTGGCGCCTTAGCTGCTTGAGCCACAAGCACCGAGCCTGCTTCACCATTCTTGTGATGCTTTACAAGAATAATTTTTGTAAATGAATTTGTAGAATAATTTTTTAATGGCTGAATAGTATTCCATGGTATACATATACCCATATACCACAGCTTGTTAATCCATTCCTGAGCTGGTTTCCACATTTTGACAATTGTAAGCTTGGCCCTATTTTAAAATGTCCTGCTCTGAAATTAAGACATTTGTCCAAGTTCAGGGCTCAGCATTCTGCTGTTATCACTTTATATTCTTTACCAACTCAGATGCTTCCACAGCTTTCATTTCTGAGTATAATTCTTAAATGTTTCCTGACATTTCTTAAGGTTTGCACCTATATACTAGAAATCTCCACATGAATCTCCCTTGAGAACCTTAAACTCTACCTGTCCAAAACACCACCCCTCATCCTTTCCCAGGCTTAGTTTATGGCATTACTAGTCTAATATAATTAGTAGCTAAATCTAAGTCTGCAGTGTCTCTATAATATATCTTTCTTGCTACTATGTCTGCTGTAGCCCAAAATTCAGACGTTCATTGACTTTCACTTGGCTTTGAAAGTAGTTTCCTGACTAATTTCTGTTTCTACTTTTTCCCCATTCCAATCTATCATATATAGACACCAATTACAGTTCTGAAATACAGTTGTGAATATTTCACTCCCTAGACTATAAGCTTCTAAGGTTAAGGAAACAGCTTTATTCACGCTTGCATTCTTGGTACCTTGCACAATGCCAGGTACATAGTATGCTTCTGATAAATATTTGCTGTTGAGTTAAATTTTTTGTTCAAAAACCCTCTATCAAATTCCTCCACAATTTGACCCTTACTAATTTTTACTTTAATATCATTTTATTCACCACTTTCTAAATATGCCTCCCACACTGTCACCTCCCAGACATTGCATAAACATATCATTCTGGCCTGCCCTTCCCCTAGAATACTATTCCCTCCATCCCCTTACCATAAGCTGTCAGAGTTATGTCTATCTTTAGCTGTATAGCTCAAATATGCTCTCTTAAGAAATTTGCTCCAGTCATACCTTCTCAAGATAAAACTCTTCTTGTCCCATTCTCCCAGTAATACAGTACTTTGTACCTTTATTATAGTATGAAGTATTTATTCATGTACTTCTACCTAAAGGGTAAGAAGTAGGTCTTTTTTCTCATTAAACCTGTAGCAGTTAGCACAGTACTTTGTACAAAGCCAAAACATTTGACATCCAACTACTAAGCAGAATTCAATCAAACCTGTTAAGAAAATCAACAAATAATTTATTTGATACTTTTGATCTTGTGATGTATACTAAACCAGGAAATAAAATTCTTAGAAAAATTATCTAAATAAATTAATGACTAATGTAAATTTGTCTCATTTATCCATTCAAGTGAGGTTTGACCACTTATTTAGCCACTTCTCTCCTCAGCTCACAGTAAATAGTTATATGCAAGATACGCTTTAGGAATTTTTTCTTCCTCTACATGCCAGGCATATGATAGCAGTGAGTGATACCGTATTCAGGTACAATGACATGGCCCAGAGAGAGCATGCTCCTAAAAAGGCATTCAGAGGTGAAAGAGTACTCCCCAAGAACAATCCATTCCAAGCAAATGTCTGCTTCTACATGGGTCAGACTATTCCAAAAGCTTTTCAAGTTTTACATAATATTCTAAAAAGTAGGTCATTTTTTCCATGCAAACTAGAAAACATTATTAATGATATTCAAATTGCTGTTTTTCTAGAGATGAAATACAACACTAAATATATTTTAAAGACTTTATTAATAAATGCCAAGTGAAAGTGGAAACAATTTAGTTCTAAAAATTAAAAAACATAATGATATCATATTTAAAGAAGGAAAAAATTGGTTATACTCATAAATAAAATGTCCTAGATTTCACATAGATAAATCAATAAATTATATCTAATATAGTATTAAAAATTAAAATTTATTTTTTAATTTTCTCTTCTAATTACAAACCATTTTGAGTTCTACATTTTACTTCATAATGTTTTGAATAATCTAACATATAAAATTTTTTTTAGCTTATAATTGCCCCAGGAGTAGAAGAGACAGCATTGATAATTCGACAGATTGCTGACCACAGTGTAATGACTTCAAAGAGAGAACCTCATGAATGGTTGGATAAGTCCTGGCTTGAAGTTTCACCATCTAAGGTTTATTTTCTACATGTATAAATTAAATATTTTCAAGGCAAATATAAACACATGTACTTGAATTTCTTTTCTGGTAACATTTATTTTTTCCCAAGTATCCCAAATTGAGTGGTAGATGCAATGACAAAAATTTTGATCTGGTGCAGTGAGTAGAATAAAATGGATCACTTTCAAGGGACCGTTGGCTGATTATTCCTTAAACTCTTTTCTAGGAAGAAATGTACTTACTTGATTTTCCATGTATTAACCCACTGGTGGCTCAGCTCATGCTACATAAAGGACCTTCCCTGCACTGGATATTAATAGCAACTTTGTGTCAACTTCAGGAACTCCTGCCTGAAGTTCCAGAGAAAGTGTTAAAGGTTAGTTGTTTGAGATCAATATTCTTTTTTTTTTTCTTTTTGAGACAGAGCCTCAAGCTATCCCCCTGGGTAGAGGGCTATGGCATCACAGCTCACAGCAACCTCCAACTCCTGGGCTCAAGTGAGTCTCCTGCCTCAGCCTCCCAAGTAGCTGAGACCACAAGCACCCACCCCAACGCCCAGCTATTTTTTGGTTGCAGCCGTCATTGTTGTTTTGGCAGGCCCGGGCTGGATTCGAACCCGCCACCTTAGGTGTATGTGGCTGGCGCCTGAGATCAATATTCTTAAATGAGTTTATTGTCTTGCAATTTGAAGGTCTATGTTTACCTTAGGTTTTTCAGAATGAAGGTATTCAAATTTGTTTTGGACTTCACACAGGAAAGAAATAATTTACTTGAACTATACTTCATATAGAATTCTCATTAGCTATCATATTATAAATTTTGAGGCTCTCTTATATAGATAATTCAGCATAGTTTGTCACACTTTGAATCATTTTGAAATATTATTATGCCCACAAATAACTCAATTATGTACTCTATTAACATGTCCTTATAATACCTCTTCCAATATTGACACACCAGTAAAAAGAACTTTAGCTGTATTGGTAATATTTTAAAATTTTTATCAAGAAGACAATATATAACTAAAAATTCTATTATATTTGCTGTGAACCTAAAACTGTTCTGAAAAATAGGCTATTTAACAATTCTAAGTGATTAGAAAATAGATGCAAATTATAGTTTTGTTTTAAAAGAAACTTATTATTTTATGTTCTTAATACCAGAATCATTGTAATAATTGGTAGACTACTTATATTTTTCCTTTTTTCCATATAAATAAGCATCATTATTTATGTTTACTAAACTTGTTTGTAGTGTATAATGATTAATTTTCTATTTTTTTTAGCATTTTTGTAGCATCACTTCCTTATTCAAGATTAGTTCTTCTTCCACAACAAAATCACCTCAAATTTCATCACCATGGGAAAATGGGAATCAGAGTGGTACCTTCACTTCTCAGAGTTCAGCTTCTGATTCTTCTGGCTCTGTCATTCAAGAACATAATGACTATTACCAATATTCGGAATTAGAAGAGATAGGAGAGGAAGACATAAACACTACTTCAAATTATAACTCTTCCTTTATGGAACTAAAAGAAATGCCATACACTTCGCCATCTGTGACTTCATACAATCAGACTAGCTACTGGAAAGACTCTACTTGTAACCCTAATATAGTACAGAATAATAATCCTTTTCTAGTTGATACAGAATCAAGGAGAGCAGCCTGTAACTCCTTTGTAACCCAGAATGATTCAGAGTCAGATATCTTTTCTTTGGGCCTAACACAAATTAACTGTGAAACTGTAATATCACCAACTGACATTCAGAAGAGAGTTGTTCCGAATTTTATGCAGGATCAGAAAAAAGGAACACGTGAAGTAAAAAGATTCATAAACAAAGAAGTGTCAGCCCCTCTCTTTTCACTAGAAGCCTCTCAATCTCTTCTTCATTGGAACTCTAAGAAAAAGTTATGGGAACGAGAGACTGACTCATTCAACTTACATAATGGTATAGAGCAAACCACACATGACAAATGGTACCGCCAGAAAGATCATTTATTCACTACTCAGCAAAAATGTCTGCTGGATGAATTAGAAGACTTCACATGTGAAACTTCAGCTGTTGGGACTAAAAAGACTTTCTGGAGAAAATTATCATCTGTCCCCAGTTTGGATTTACTTTGTGCTTCTGGGTCTAATGTAAATCCAAAAGAATTAAATAGACATTCTTTCTACCAAAGAACCAGCAAATGTGTAGGACAGAAAAGGCATCCTGAATCTTCATCTAACTCAAGAGATGAGGAATCATCAACAGGTAACACTGGCTAGGTGTGGTAGCTCACACCTGTATACAAGCACTCTGGGAGGCTGAGCCTAGGAGTTTAAAGTTGCAGTGAGCTATGATGATGCCAGGGCAACAGAGACTCTGTCTCAAAAACAAACAAACCAATCAAAAAACAAAACAAAACAGGTAACAACTATCCAATAGTTGATACAACTACTCTCAAATTTTATTTCAAAAGATTTTTAAAACCCTCCGAATTTAAAAAAAATTGTTATTTTAATTACTATACTTAAAAATTCTCTAATAACTTTTGAGAGAAAATCAAAACCCTACAATAAATGCAAAGAAAATATGTGGTATATCAAATTCTTGTAGCTTTAAATAAACTAAGCATTCAACTTAAGAAGTTAAAAGTAGGCTTGGTGCCTGTGGCTCAAGTGGCTAAGGCACCAGCCACATACGCCTGAGCTGGCAGGTTTGAATCCAGCCCAGGTCTGCCAAACAGCAATGACGGCTGCAACCAAAACATAGCCAGGTGTTGTGGTGGGCACCTGTGGTCCCAGCTACTTGGGAGGCTGAGGCAAGACAATTGCTTAAGCCCAGGAGTTGGAGGTTGCTGTGAGTGGTGATGCCATGGTACTCTACCCAAGGCAACAGCTTGAGACTCTGTCTCAAAAAAAAAAAGTTAAAAGTAAAAAGAAAAACATAAGTGAAGGAGAAGACTAAAATCAATAAATATTAAGCAGAGGAATCCATGAATCAGCAAATTAACCTCTTTGTGCAGCAAGTATATTTAAGTGGGTAACATTAAGAGCTTAGAAGGTACCAGCCATCATTGAGAGCCCTTTATGTGGATCGTTTACTTTAATTCTGCCAATTCTATTAAATAGGTACTGCTGTTAACTCTGTTTTGATGGATGTTTTGGGGTGTCTGAACATATAATCATATCAAATTTTTAAAAGAACAATTTTGGCTAGATATAGTGACTCAGGCCTATAATCCTAGAATTTGGGAGGCCAAGGTGGGAGGATCACTTGAGGCCAGGAGTTCAAGAGCAGCCTAGACAATGTAACAAGACCTATCTCTACAAAAATAGAAAAATTAGCCAGGCATGGTGGCATGTGCCTATAGTCCAAGCTACTCAGGAGGCTGAGCCAGGAGGATCACTTGAGCCCAGGAGTTTGAGGTTGTAGTAAGCTATGATTACATCGCTGCACAATAGCCTGGGCAGAGGCAGATCCTGTTTCAAATCAATAAAAATAAAAGGATAATCTTATTTTCTTATTTCTAGTGATTCTACCTTTCTTTCAGTATCATTTCTTATTGCATAGCCCAAGCACCTAGGACAAAAATTAAATTCTAATGACCATACAAAGGTAACCCTACCAGGAAAGGAAAATAAGGATGAGGAATGGGGGAGAAGCTTAAGCTTCAAAGCTTCTCTTTTCCATAGGCCCATTTGTGAGGCTAGAGAGGGCCTCAGAAAATCTTGTATTCTTTTGTTTTTATTGAAAGAGAGCGTCCCAAATTATATAAGCCTCAGGACTCACAAAACTTGGATTAGCTCTCATTTAATCATAACTTGTTTCATTCCTAATTTTTTTTTTTTTTTGAGACAGAGCTTCAAGCTGTCCCCCTGGGTAGAGTGCCATGGCATCACGCTCACAGCAACCTCCAACTCCTGGGCTCAAGCGAGTCTCCTGCCTCAGCCTGCCAAGTAGCTGGGACTACAGGTGCCCGCCACAACACCTGGCCATTTTTTTTTTGGTTGCAGCCATCGTTGTTTGGCGGGCCCGGGCTGGGGATTCGAACCCGCCACCTTAGGTGTATGTGGCTGGAGCCTTAGCCGCTTGAGCCACAGGTGCCAAGCCTCATTCCTAATTTTAATGGGAAGTATTCTATCTCTAGTTTTGTAAGAACTTCTGTATGGAATAGATGTTGAATTTTATCCAAATTCTTTTTTTTTTTTGGACACAGAGTCTCACTATGTTGCTCTGGGTAGAGTGTCGTGGCATCACAAGTCATAGCAACCTCAAACTCTTGGACTAAAGCAAGTCTCTTGCCGCAGCCTCCCAAATAGCTGGGACTACAGGCTTTTTTTTTTTTGCAGTTGTCATTGTTGTTTTAACTGGCCCAAGCCGAGTTCGAACCTGCCAGCCTCAGTGTATGTGGCTGGCACCCTACCCGCTGAGCTATGGGAGCCACCATCCAAATTCTTCTTAGCATCTATTGGGAAAAGTCAGATGTGTTTTCTCTATTGACCATTGATGTCAAAGATTATAGTTACAGGTTTACTAACATTAAATCCACTTGCCCATTTCTGTGATCAACGCAATTCACCTTTTAGGGATGATTGTTTTAATATGCTATTAAATATGGTTGCTAGTATTTATGATTTTCATATATGCATTCATGAAATTAGTCTGAGTTCTTTGTGCCTTATTACATTTTGATATAAAGGTTGTACCAATTTCATAAACTGGTTGTACCAATTTCATTTTTTATAAGATAAAAATTCCATTCATTTCCTACTCTGAAACAAATTAAGCATGTGAATTACTATATATTCTTCAACAAAGGGCACCCCAGTATATAAGATAATCCCCCCATTTTCTCAATGAGAAGATCCCAGAAATATATATATTTTTTTTGGCTGGAGCTGGGTTTGAACCTACCACTTCCGGCATATGGAGCCGGCACCCTACCCCTTTGAGCCACAGGCACCGCCCTTTTATTTTGAGACAGAATCGGAAGCTGTCTTCTGGGGTGGAATGCCATGGCACCATAGTTCACAGCAACTCCAATTCTTGGTCTGAAGTGAGCCTCTTGCCTCAGTTTTTTTCTATTTTTAGTAGAAACAGGGTCTCACTTTTGCTCAGGTTGGTGTCAAACTCATGAGCTCAAGCAATCCACTTGCCTCAGCCTCCCAGAGTACTAGGCCAGAAATTATTTTGTAATAAATTTTAGCATTTATGCTTTTAGGTACATGGTTGGAATAAAGAGACATCTACCTACATTTTAACTCATTGACTTAGTTATAAATGTATTTTTAATCACATATAAAATAATGTCAGTTTAGAAATAGTACTTTAGGCTCAGCACCTGTGGTTTAAGCAGTTAAGGTGTCAGCCACATACACTTGAGCTGGTGGGTTCAGATCCATCCCAGGCCTGCCAAACAATAATGACAGCTGCAACCAAAAAATAACCAGGTGTTGTGGCAGGCACCTATAGTCCCAGCTACTTGGGAGGAGAGAATCGCTTGAGCCCAGGAGTTGGAGGTTGCTGTGAGCTGTAATGCCACAGCACTCTACCCCGCAACAGCTTGAGGCTCTGTCTCAAAAAAAAAAAAAGAAAAGAAAAGAAATAGTACTTTACATCAGCCATAGAAGGACTCTTCATACCACAGAATTTGGCAAATTCTGCAAATCAGCCCTTACTCCTTCCACTGATACCACCCCAAGTGAAACACCAGCATGCTACTGGTGCCAGTCCAGGCTCTCCCATAGCAGCTAGGGGCCTGTCATCATTCACATTCTCTGTGTTTCATCTAATTATTTATTTAAGGATTCTTTACCTCCTTAATTGGAGTCAGAGATGTACTTTCCAAATATGACTTTAAAGACATGAATTTAGATAGATTCCTAAACACATAACCCCTCCCTAAAAAGAAATATGACCCTATGTTCATCAGAAGGAGGATACCCAAAGTGGAAAAAAATGCTGCAGAATAAGAAAGGCTGGGCACAGTGGCTTATGCCTGTAATCCTAGTACCTTGGGAGGCTGAGATGGGTGGATCACCTGAGCGCAAGGGTTTGAGACCAGCCTGAGCAAGAGACCTCATCTCTCCTAAAATAAGAAAATGTGGTGGGCACCTGTAGTCCCAGTCTGGAGGCTGAGGCAGGCAAGAGAATCATGTGAGTCCAAGAGTTTGAGGTTGCTGTGGGCTATGACACCATGGTACTCTACCCAGGGCAACAGAGTGAGATTCTGTCTCAACAACAAGAACAAACTTAAAAAGACAAAGAAAACCTGAAAGAATTGTACAAATTCTCAGCATAAAGACAGATACACAAATATCAAATGGTATGTCTTTGTTTTAGGTTCAAAGGCAGTCAAAGTAAGCCTATAATTCATATCCTAATTACCAAGGATTAATTAATCTACTGAAAACCTTCAGAATTATGAAGCCCTGCCTGAGCTGTGTCCCAAACCATTTAGATTGTTTTACTTAAAAGTAGTGGAACGAGATGATCTTAAAGATCACACAGTATAATTTCTCATTTCACTGAAAATAAAATGAAATCCAAGAGATTTAGAATAACTGTTGTACAAGTCAGGTGCATAGAAAAATGTGTATTTAACACTAATTGTTGGCTCTGTGCCTGTGGCTCAAGTGGCTAAGGCGCCAGCCACATACACCTAAGGTGGTGGGTTGGAATCCAGCCCGGGCCCGCCAAACAACAATGACGGCTACAACCAAAAAAAAAAAAAAAAACAGCCAGGCGTTGTGGTGGGTGCCTGTGGTCCTAGCTACTTGGGAGGCTGAGGCAGGAGATGCGCTTGAGCCTAGGAGTTGGAGGTTGCTGTGAGTTGTGATGCCACAGCACTCTACCCAGGGGACAGCTTGAGGTGCTGTGTCAAAAAAAAAACCACTAATTGTTAATACTGGACCATTAAGACTTGGCACCAGCCACATACACCTGAGCTGGCAAGTTCGAATCCAGCCCAGGCCCGCCAAACAACAATGACAGCTGCAACCAAAAAATAGCCAGGCATTGTGGCAGGCGCCTGTGGTCCCAGCTACTTGGGAGGCGGAGGCAGGAAAATCACTTGAACCAAGGAGTTGGAGATTGCTGCAAGCTGTGATGCCACAGCATTCTACCCAGGGTGACAGCTTGAGGCTCTGTCTCAAAAAAAAAGAAAGAAAGAAAATACTGGACCATTAAGTACAGCTCCATTTATGTTTAAGACATAGTTTTTATTTTTATTTTATTATTTTTTTAGAGACAGTGTCTCACTTTATTGCCCTCAGTAGAGTGCAGTGGTATCACAGCTCACAGCAAACTTCAACTCCTGGGCTTACGTGATTCTCTGGCCTTAGCCCCCTGAGTAGCTGGGACTATAGCCCCAGCCACAACGTCTGGCTATTTTTTTGTTGCAGTTTGGCCGGGCCCAGGCTTGAACCTGCCACTCTTGGTATATGGGCCTGGTGTCCTACCCACTAAGCCACAGGCACCACCCAAGACATAGTTTTTAAGAGTTATCATTTTATCACAGTTTAGAAATTTTGACATTTTGTTGATAGATGAGGAGAGACAAGAAAATGACTTAAAAAAATAGCTACACTTTACTATGATAAGCAATAAAATGATTTTTCTTTATCTCCTTTTAACAGGTTTCATGTCCTCACAACTACCACAATTCAAAAAACAGCGTCTTATGTATGAAAAAGTCCCTGGTAGAACTGATGGACAGACTCGGCTGAAGTTTTTTTGATGGAGAGAAAGAACAGTGCTACATTCCCTGCTCCACTGCTTTTGATGATAACACATTAGCAGAATTACTTAGATTTGTTCATATATAAATAAAATGCAGTTATTCTGTATTATATGTTCTCAGTGTGTCTGTATTAAATTTTCATAATATAGGCTCGGCGCCTATAGCTCAACCGGCTAAGGCGCCAGCCACGTACACCTAAGGTGGCG
>NW_003852409.1:15120990-15122992 GCF_000181295.1 Otolemur garnettii | reverse complement strand
CTGTGATGCAACAGCACTCTACCTAGGGCGATGGCTTGAGGCTCTGTTTCGAAAAAAAAAAAAAAAAGTGAAGATCATTAGGTGGTGCCTATGGCTCAGTGGGTAGGGCACTGGCCCCAAGTACCAAGAGTGGTGGGTTCAAACTGGGCCCCACCTAAACTGCAACAAAAAAATAGCTAGGCGTTGTGGCGGTGCCTATAGGCCCAGCTAGTCGGGAGGCTGAGGCGAGAGAATCGACTAAGCCCAGGAGTTGGAGGTTGCTGTGAGTTGTGATGCCAGAGTACTCTACTGAGGGTGATAAAATGAGACTCTGTCTCTAAAAAAAAGAAAGAAATGAATATCACCCAGTCTTTCAACCCTCCAACACCAAGAAAGTTAAAATCAGCTCAGCACCTGTGGCTCAAGTGGCTAAGGTACCAGCCATATACACCTGAGCTGGCAGGTTTGAATCCAGCCGGGGCCCGCCAAACAACAATGACGGCTGCAACCAAAAAACAGCCGGGCATTGGGGTGGGTGCTTGTGGTTCCAGCTACTTGGGAGGCAGAGTCAGGAGAATCGCTTGAGCCTACAAGTTGGAGGTTGCTGTGAGCCATGATGCCACGGCACTCTACCCAGGGTGATAGCTTGAGGCTCTGTCTCAAAACAAACAAACAAACAAAAAAGTTAAAATCTAGAACAAAAACAAGTTGAGAACTTTCAATTTAAAGTGTTGGCTTCCATAAACAAAATTTAGAAACAAATGTGACTAAGAAGGAATATTTGCAACCCAGTTAATAGGAAAATAGTTTACTAATACATAGAGATAGGGAAAAGACACCCTAATAGAAGAATGGACAAAGTACATGAATAGATATTTCCTCATAAAAAAACAAAAATAGTCAATAAACAATCGAAACAATATACAGTCTTATTACTTAGTAGATAAATACAAATTAAGTTATGTTACTGCTTGTTAGAATGACAAAATTTTTGAAAATCCATAGTCAGTATCATTTTCTTATATTATTAGTATAACTTCTTTAGAGTACGTGTGTAACATCTACTGAGATGAAAAATTGATGCAACAATTACATTTTCAGAAATTTGTCTTAAACAAGTATTCAATTATTCAAGGAAATATATTGTAGTATACTTTGTAATAGGTAAAAACTATAGACAATATAAATGCTATCCATAGGGGAATAAACAATTTAGACAACAGAATAACATCAAACCATTAAGAAGAAAGTAAATCTGTGTATTCTACAAGGAAGGCTGTCCACAACCTAAAAAGCAAAACAAAATAAAAAAAAAAAACGACATACAAAACACTATATATTGTGCAATAACTCAATTTTTGATTTTAAAAAGTAGACCTTTAAAAACTGAAAGGTTTTCCAAAATGACACTATATTATGGGAACAATGTGGGCATAACATGAATCTTACATTCTGATATGTGATTTTGTTTACCAGAAATAGTAGGTGAACTTAAAAATTGCACCCAACTAAAACAAGCTGGATAGGAATATACAACACACACACACCACACATCTCACAAAATCACTGACCCACAGTCAATGTGGCTTGATGCTACATCTGGTGTTTCAGTTTTCTGACTAGACAAACCCCCTTTCACCATCTCAAGATAACACAAGTTGCAACTTGGCTGAGCAGTCCTATATCATTCCCTTTGTATAATTTTTCCCCATTTCCCTTTCAGTTCTCTGCCATTTTTTCTCTTTATCTCTGTTATCTCACTCAGTTTCTCTCTCTTTCGTTTTTATCCTTGAGCAGAA
Organism: Otolemur garnettii; assembly: GCF_000181295.1. NCBI lineage: Eukaryota > Metazoa > Chordata > Mammalia > Primates > Galagidae > Otolemur > Otolemur garnettii. The sequence continues at coordinate 15,121,214 of NW_003852409.1, read as the reverse complement.
AAGGTGGTAGGCATGGAAGGTAGATGGGGCTAGTAAGTGGAGAGTGGGGCCTGAAGGTCCACAAGCAATCTCCACGTCTTGTTCAAGGTAAAGAGCCATATGTACTGTAATATTTACACATTCTTTAACCACCTAACATGTCTAAAACTGTGCTATCATTTGTATTAGGTTTCTAGCCTCTTTATTTGCCACTGATAAATTTCTTTTTTTTTTTTTTTTTTTGA
>NW_003852409.1:15118026-15120689 GCF_000181295.1 Otolemur garnettii | reverse complement strand
CTGGTGGCTGAGCTACAGGCGCTGAGCTATGTCACCGATAAAAACTGATAAAATTTTTGAGTGTCAAATCCCTAATCCCATGTCCCCAAAAGTCCTGTGGTTATTATTGTGTAATTGTGCATAGCTTGGTGACCTTTAGGAATACATATGTCATAACAGTTGCTTAAAATGACATCCCATAATCTATTTAATCATCCTCTTGCTAATGGACATTCAAGTTCACTCCAATTTTGGCATGAAAAATGTATACAGCCAGGCATGGTGCTGGACACCTATCGCCCCAGCTACCCAGGAGGCAGAGGCAGGAGGATTGCTTAAGTCCAGGAGTTTGAGGTTGCAGTGATCTATGATTACACCACTGAACTCTCACCCAGGTGACAGAGTAAGAGCCTGTCTCAAGGAAAAAAAAAAAAGTAGAGTGCTATGGCATCACAGCTCACAGCAACCTCAAAAAGCAATTCTCTTGCCTCAGCCTCCGAAGTAGCTGGGACCACAGGCGCCTGCCGCAACACCTGAATATTTTTTGGTTGTAGTTTTCATTGTTGTTGGGCAGACCCCAGCTGGATTCGAACCCGCTATCTCCGGTGCATGTGGCTGGCACCCTAGCTGCTGAGCATAGGTGCCGAGCCAATAGACAAAACTTTCAACAGTGAAAATGTTAGAAGAAATACAAAGCTTTTTTACCAGAATCAAGGTTGTCACCAAAGTTTTTGGCCTGAGAAGCTAAAAGATTGCCTAGGTTGCTAGAATATTGCCATTTATTGACATGGAGAAGGCTATGAGAGGAGCTTAATTTGGAGATCAAGAGCTTGATTTGGGGCAAGTTAAAGTTGAAATACCTACTAGACTTCCAAGTGGCCATCTATATGAAGTAAGCATTTGGATTATAAAAATCTCAAACATTATAGAATATATAAACCTGAGAAGTATAAATTTGGGAATCATCAAAGTATAAGTGGTCATTAAATTCACGCACTGGGTAAGATTACGAAGGGAATAAATGTAGATAGAAAATTCCAGGACTAAACATGGGAACAACATTAAAGAGAAATGGAGGAAAAAGAAAAGGAAATGGAGAAGAGGAAGCCAGTGAGGTAAGAGAAAAACCAAAAGCCAGTGATGCCCTGCAAGCCAAATGAAGATGCTTCCAGGAGAGTCATCACTAGCGTCCAGTGAGAGGAGGTGAGAGACAGCCACTGGATTTACCTTTGTTGATCTTGATAGGACAGTGTTTGGAGGAATGGTGGGGGCGAAACCCTGACTAGAACAGATTCAAGAATGCAAAAGGGAGGAAAATGGGAGGCAGAGAGTTTAGATAACTCTTTCTGGAACATTCACCGTATAGATAAGCGAGATGTATTGGCTACAAGAAGTCAAGGTATATATTCTGAAGAGAGAGAAACCTCACTGTTAAGTATGCTGATGGGAAAAATCCAATAGAGGGGCAAAGGCTAATGAAGGCTTAGAGGGAGAGGGAGATTTGCTGGACAGAAGTCCCTGCATAGGCGAGAAGAGATGGGATGTAGTGCAGAAAAGGAGGGTTTGGGGCTTGGCAAGGACCACAGAGACTTCCTCTATGGAAATAAGAAGAAAAGCTGAGGTTACAGGCACAGATACAGGCAGATGTAATGGGAGATTATGCACTTTTCCAATTGCCTCCATTTTTTTTTCTATACAGTCATCCCCCCCCCCCAACACCATACAAATATAAAACACACAATAGCAAAGTTGGAGACTGCAATAAACATTCCCATTTAAAAAGGGAAAGAATAAGAGAGACATACAGCAGTCAGCATTCTGAAATCCAGCACTGCAGATGCAGCCCCCTCCTCCAGCAGGTCCTCCCTGTACTGAGAGAAAACCCTTCCCCATCCCTCTCCTTGGTCTCCCAGCTCCGCCTTCTAGAAGTCCTCCCTTATCCATTATTCTTCTTGCCCCTATCTTCTTAGGGACTATAAAGTTTCGTCAACCTGCTTCTTGACATGCAAGTATAGGGGCCTGAAGTTGTTTGTTCAACTTAAACAGTTACAAGCCTACAAGATTTCTCAAATCTTCTCAAAAACTGAATGGGTTCTGATCTATTTGTCTCTAGCGTTTTGTTCCATCAGAATCAAATGTTCTTTTCCAGGCATAATCATCATGCCTAATTTGTTTGCTTCCTTTTCCCATGCCTCTCTTTAAAACTCCTGACAGTTAAATTTAAGCTGATGGGCTTGGTGGAGTGGGAGATACCCTTAATCTGATCTTTCTCAATCTTGTTTTCTTCTGATTGGAATTACAGAGATTTTGCCATATTATTCTCCCAAAGGCTGGGAGCAGTCCATACTCTCACTAGTGAAGTATGAAACCTGCAATGGCGCATTGGGTGAGGGCTCTAGAGCCAGACTGTGAGGATCAGATCCTGGCTGAGGCCAGTGCAGTCTAGCCCGGGGACAGAAGATCAAGGCTCTCACTCAAAAACAAACAAACAAACAAATGACAACAACAACAAAAACTATTCTTGGACTTAATTTTCCATAGACATTTTAACAGGTTTTGCTTAAAAAAAAAAAAAAAAGAGGAGAGAAAGGATAGTTGATAATATGAAATGTGAAAGAAGATTAAAAGATCCAGAGAACAAAGGAGTTAAAAAAGAGATACTTGGCCAAGCCTGGTGGCACATG
>NW_003852409.1:15109853-15117543 GCF_000181295.1 Otolemur garnettii | reverse complement strand
TTTAGAGGCAGGGTCTTGCTCTTATTCAGGCTGGACTCAAACCTGTGAGCTCAGGCAATCCACCAGCCTCCACCTCTCAGAGTGCTAGGATTACAGGGATGAGCCACCATGCCCGGTCTAATCTAGAAGTTTAGTGGCTAGAATTGATGGGCATTCCCATCTAATGACTTCTGTTTTCTTAACTGTAATACTATTTATGCTCACAGATATTTTCATTTCCTTATTTATGAGTTTATACATAGCTATTTCCAAGAGCAAATGTTGCCAGTAATTGAGGTATTTCTTCATATTATATGTGAAGAATATACATACATCTAATATACATAGATATATTTTTTGTACAAAATTCCACAAAGACTTGAAAACAATTTCACCTCCCTCTTCCAGCACTCAGTTTCACAAAAAGAAATCCATGAAGTCTTAATACAAAATCAGACACAAAATTTTGCTGTCATAGAAAATGATGAATTAAGTAAAAATTTTATTTCCAAGCTCTTCAAAGGTTATTACAAACACGAATAATGTATCCTTCTAAAAGTGTTCCAATTAAATCAAAGGCACATCATAAAGTACTGGTGTCATTATGAATTCTTTTAAGTTGTAAAATTTTCAAATTATGTTATTTTTAACCATTTACAAAGTTCTATAGGTCACATTTTAAATGTGTTTAAAGACATGAAATAATGTAAAAATTCTTTTCCCATACAACTACAAAGTAGACAACATAAGAATACGAGGACTGACTCTGCTTCTTATACAGGGGCAAACTAAAACACAGCATTCGTCTTTCCGAACAAGTCTGCTAAGAAACAGCTCTCATGTTTAGTGTTAAAAATAAAACAACCTTCTCATTTAGAAAATTCAAGGCAGCTTTTGATTCATAAGGCCTGTTCTTCTCTCCCAACTGTAACTTTCTTGTTCATTTAGAAATTGTAAATTCATGAGAAAACAGTAAATTTTGTTATGGTATAAAAATCCTTGTCAGGAAAAACAATTACAAATATTCAATTTTCTTTTAAACACACAAAAATGTTTTCCTTCCTAAAATGTAAACATCCAGTAAATAAAACAGACCTAATAACCCAGGCATAGCAACAGCAAGGGATTCACTTATGAAAGAAAGATGTGTGTTTGGTATATCTGGTGGTAAGGTTTTGTCTTAAGTATAAGGTACTTCACAAAAAAATTCAGGTCATTGTTATTTAAAACTCTACTCCTTCACTCAGTTTCTTTATTTGTAGTAGAAACTCATCAATTCCTGTGAGATTTTGGCTATGGGAACTGGCCACCGGAAAGGACTAAAATACCTAAAAGTCATTTGGCTAGGGAAGTGTTTTCTTGAGACTTGGAGGCTGTCATTCATCACTTTGTACTTGAAGGCATTCCTCAGAGAACTTCTTCCCTACTGGAAAGAGAGTTTGGTTGATTTCACTTCAGTAAGATTTATTCACAAAATTAACTAGTCATCATTTCATAGGGCATTTTAGTATTTGCAAAGTAGAAAGCAACGCATTAATACCGAAAACATCCAAACCTTGCTGCTGTGCCAACATGAGACTATATTGTTTTAATACTATGAATGTGAACGTTTTCCATTACAAGGTACAGCAGAACCTGATAGATTACTTCCTTTTTTAAAATGTCAACAATTTCCTCTTACAAGTGTGTGAAGAACCTACGATAATTAAACGCCACTTAGAAACACACAATCGAAAAAATGCTGATCCAAAAGACTGATAATCTGTGTTAGGTAATTGCCCCAGAAAAGCCCCTTCCCCAGAAAGCCCCTTCCTGCTTTCAAACAGACCAAGACTAGGTGTCTCTCTCTTAAAGTGACAGCTCCTTTCAACAGGGAGTTGCCCACTAAACATCTCCTTATCTCCCAGTCGTAAAACCTGCCCCATCTCCCTGTCCCAATTACCCACTGAAAATTTCGAACTTACAGCCTGCCCCTAACGGCCCTTCCCGCCAGAGCAGTAACTCCTTATTGGCAATTCTACCATCCCCTCATCATTCTGAGACTTCCCCTAGCTGAACCTATATAAGGGTGCAGTTTTCTTTTAGTCCCTCCTCCTCTCCTCTTCCTCCTCTTCTCTGTCTCCTCTTCACTCTCCTCCCTCTCCTCTTTCTTTCCCGTCTTCTCTCCTCCCTCCTCCTTGGTGCTGCTCTGCAGCCTCTCTCCCCGCCAATAAAGATCTTTCGTACAAGCCTTGGTGGTCTGTGAAATCTCTGCCGGTCGAGTGCCGCCCTTTCAATCTATGCCCTTGATCTCTTAAAAAATAAAATAATGAAAATGTGAAAAAGACCCCAATATGAAGTATTCAAACCCGTGAAAATTATACTATGCCACCAGAAAAATATTTGCACTTCAGTCATCAATTCCTTGAGCCCTTTCAACCCTACTCACATTTCTGCTAAGTAGCGGTTACATTTCTTCCCCCAGTTAAAGCACAGAGATATATTCTGTAAGCCTTTAGAAAAGAAGTCACAGCTGGTGGTAGGCACAGGTCTCCCCCTCTGGGGAGTCCTTAGTCCCAAGAATAGCAATTCAGTTGATAGCGCCTACTAGCAAATCACACCCCTGGGATGGTGTAAGGACACCGGGTAGGATGAAGGTGAAGAATTACTACCAGCCAACTCCATTCAAGAGCTCAAGCATCTCAGGAGTTAGTGTAAAAAAGAATTAAGGAGACTTGTAATTATAATAGATGTCTTGTGCAGGATGGGTAACTATATACTAGAATTGCTCTAGTTGTGCGTTTTGCTGGCTTTTTATTTTAATCCCCCCAATAGCAGATATTCAAAACTCAGTTGCCCCGATCTTAATGCCATGGCCCCATCACTGTGTCATAACTCACGAGTCTTCAGAGTAAAGCACACGATCTGGGCTCCCGGAAGGGGTTGCTTCCAGCTGGAATGCCCACCAGCAGGGCATCCTTGCAGGCATTCTGCATACAGTACTGCTGAAGCTCTGCGGCCGCCTGAGAGACCTGAAACAAAGGGACAGCAACGTGGCACAGCGCTCGCAGCCAAAGCCAGCAGGCACCCCTGACATGATGAAAATGACCACACAATCTGGTAGACATCAACTTTTTGTAAACTCTAAAAGTCTCTTTTTTGCTGAAAGTTCTAATAATTGAACTTTCAAGAGGATAGGTTACAATGTCTCTGAACTTCCATGTAAGATATTTTTGGTTTAGTTGCTTATTCAAAAAAGGTAAGAAAAAGCTGTATCTTTGATACCTTTAGACCAGTGGTTCTCAACCTTCCTAATGCCTTGGCCCTTTAATACAGTTCCTGTGGGTGGCGACCCACAGGTTGAGAACTGCTGCTTTAGACTAAATTAGTAAACAAATAGCTATTTCTAAGTGTTCTCTTTCCAAATGTTCATTTATATAAGCCATGCATTGATACATGCAAGTTTGCTAAGTAAGCAACTTATTTTAATATTCACAAGGCTGGAGCCTTACTCGGTCTGCTCCAGACAAGTGATAAAGTTCTTCCATCATGCTTTTTGGGCAGTATAGATTATTGGTTAAGAGTGCAGTCCCTGAAAACAGATTCCTGGAGTCAAATTCAGTTGTTACTACCTATATGATCTTGGGGAAGTTACTTAAGCTCTTGGTCCCTGTTTTCTCATCTTTGAAATATTTAGAAATAGCACCCACTCATTGGATTGATCTGATGATTGAGTTAACAAATGTTAAGTGCTTAGAATGGTGCTACGTCTAGCAATACATTTGTGGCAGTCTGTAAACGTGTTCATGATACTTTGCAGCTCCAAACCATAAGAGGTAGAGTCTATTTACCTACCCCAGGAATCTCGGCTGTTCTTGTGACTTATTTTGACCAGTAGAATGTGGCAGAAATAACCAAGTTACAAGATAGTCCTGAAGAATCTCTGTAGCTACCTTTCCTGCTGCAGTTGGAACCCTAAGACCACCATCTTAATGAGCCCAAGCTACCCTTGTGGAGGAAAACCAGTTAAGCCAGCCCCAGCCACCTGCCTAGAGGACTCCAAACTCATTTGAGTGAGGCCATTAAGTCATCCAGACACCAGACACCCCTCCATCTGATTGCAGATGCATGGGAGAGCCCAGTGTAGTTGAACCTAGCTCAAATTGTCAGCCTAGGAACAAACTGTGAGTTAATAAATGTTTTAAGCCACAGGTTTTATGGTGGTTTGTTAGGCAACAAAAACTGATACAATATTATTGTGCCTTTTCCTCCTACCCTGCTTTTGATGTATATTTCTATTTAGAGGCTTTCCTTTCCTCACTATACATTTTATTTTTTGCACTGAAAAGCTGTCTGTATAAAACTCACCCATATGGTGCAAAAATGGTTTTGACTGATATCCAAGTATTACTACTAATTTGTGTTGTAAGCCCCCTACTAACTGGAAAATTAACTATTTATGTCATAAGTGTTACCAAGTTTCTGGAATGCTTTAGGAATTTTTTTTTTTTGGAGACAGAGTCTCACTTGGGTAGAGTGCCATGACATCAGCGTTCACAGCAACCTCATACTCTTGAGTTTAAGTGATCCTTTTGCCTCAGCCTCCCCCATAGCGGGAGCACAGGTGAACCACTGCACCCTGCCTGTTTTATAACTGTAGATAAGAAGTCTTCCCCAGCTGCTTCGCAGGGTAGGTGGGCACTAGACTTACAGTTTTTCTTCTTATCTCAGGTCCCTACATCATCTTGAAAATTTTCAACAACCCTAGTTTTAGTTCCCTAACATCCTCCCTTCAAACAGCCACTCCTCAAAACTACCAGATACAGTTACAACACCTGCAACTATTAGGTCCGAAAAAGCCTCCCAAACAGCCCAACCGACAAACTCGAGACACGCTCCGATGTAAAAAGCATGAGATGAGTTTATTTCAGGCCCCGGAGGCCCGGGCCTGGACTCTCCTGGCATGCAAGCCGAGGACGAGCCCCAAACTCGGGGTGAAGGCAGTTTTTATGGGGTACAGAAAGCAAGAGGGGTAGGGTCAGATACGAGTACACTTTTCATTGGTGGTTGGTGATTTCATTAGTAAAGGAGGAAGTAAAGGAGGATTTGCATTGGTGGCTGATGATTTCACTAGTAAAGGTGAATTTGGATTGGTACAGGTGAGGGGTGGAGGGTCCCTTAACTGGGGGCTAGAGTTGGTGCAACCTGGTTACCTGTTATTTCAAGGTAATAGAAACTTATTGTTTATTATAGCAACTATTTGCCTAAGGTGACTCAGTTTACAGTGCAGTGGCTGTGCAACCTGGGGTGGGGGAAGGCAGCAAGGAGTGGCCCTGCAGGTTTCACCGGCAGAGGTTGGGGTGGAAGGGCTATGCGGTAAAGAGCTAGGAATGGGGCTTGTGCTTTAAACAACAAAATGGAGCTAGTTTGGCTCTCACACAACGGCTCCAAGTTGGAATCTTACCCTCTAGTAGGCTACTCTCTGATCAGTCTCTCTGCTTCCTTTATTCTCTTCCCCTCTGTCACGCCCATTACCAGAAGCCTGACCCTGTTCCTTCTCTATCCAGGGATGGTTCAACCCCTTTCTGGCCAGACCTTCACCTCCTTGCCTGCTGGCCCCACCTCACCTTCCTGGCATACCTCCCCTGCCAACCTCTACCCAATCATCTACCGTTCACCTTCAGCACTCAGATTCCTGACTGGCCAAATGCTGCTGGAGAAAAAAAAAAATCACAAGCGGTCTCCAACCCCTCCGCAGCTGGATCTTCAGAGTGCATCCCAGATGCCTGCTCAGGGCCCACTCCCACGCCCAGCAGCACTCGGCCTAGTGGGGGCTTTCCACTCTCACTACTGCTTTGGCCTCCTTCCCCTGCCCTTTGGCCTCCTATTTCACAATAAAAAATGTCATCATACAGGTCCGTTGGCCCCTGTCTAGAAACATCTGTCTTTACCCATATCCTTACCTCCGTCCCTCCTGTCTCAGAAGCAACATCATCAATCCCAGCTCTCTGGGACATGGACCCTGCCTCTTCCACCTTCATTTGTTCCTTTTTTTTTTTCATTGTAATTTTTATTACTGCTTCTGGGTAATTTGAGGGTACAAAAGAATTAGGTTACAATGTTTGCATTTGTTAGGTAGAGTCCCCCTTATATTTGTCCTGCCCCCAAAAGGTGTGCCATATACTCTAACACTGTGCCCAGTAAGTGGGAGCACACCCACCCCCTCCCTCCTCCCCTCCCCCTCCCTCATTCCTGGCCCCTCACCTTAAATTGATTGGAGTTTTTCTCTATGTGGGTGTTGTTCCTTCTTTTCAACCTAAAGGATAGTTTATTCCTTCCTCTCAACCCTGAAGTATGGCTTTCTATTTCCTAATTTTTTTTTTTTTTTTTTTTTTTGAGACAGAGCCTCAAGCTGTCCCCCTGGGTAGAGTGCCCTGGCATTACAGCTCACAGCAACCTCCAACTCCTGGGCTCAAGCGAGTCTCCTGCCTCCGCCTCCCAAGTAGCTGGGACCACAGGCGCCCGCCACAACGCCCGGCTATTTTTTGGTTGCAGCTGTCGTTGTTTGGTGGGTCCCGGGCTGGGGATTCGAACCCTCCACCTTAGGTGTACGTGGCTGGCGCCTTAGCCGGTTGAGCTATAGGCGCCGAGCCTCTATTTCCTAAATTTAAAACACAAAGCCCGTTTCCTCTTTAAAGACCAGGTTTGTTTCCAAAATAAGTCCGCCTACCTTTTTACAATCCAGACTCTGCTGCAACCTCTCTGCATCCCTTGGCCCTCTACCCTTTTTGTCATTTCTATAATCTTCACTCCAGTTACTATATGAAATTATTTTATGTATTGGTTAGTTTGTTGATGGCTTCTCCCCACGAGCACCACCCCACTCCCTGAATAGTGCCAGACCCAGAGGCCTCCGTCCACGCGGACGTGCCTCCATTCCACAAACCGTGCTGCCCGCGATGCTAAACGCAATTACGCAACAGAAGCTTCTCAGTCAACTGACTGCACACTGGACAAGTGCACTGAGCCCTCGGTTTCTGACGGTCCCCTTCCTTGCTTCAGCTGCCCCTCCCCCACTTTTTGTTCCCTCTTCTCCCAGCCATTCGTTTGGCCCCTGGGCCTCCGGCTCTGAGCTCTGCCAGTCATGCAACCGTCACATAACGCGCTCCTTTGGCTCCCCTGCGTTTGACCGACCGACCTCTTTCAGCCTTGCGCTTCAGCCAAACACCCCCTGGAAGGCTCCTCCAAGTCCGCATATCCAAACGGAATTCCCTCCCGAGTTCACTCCCCTCTGTCCCCCACTTAGCGGGTGGCAGCGCCCTCCAGCCTGTCACCACGCCAGAAACCTGAACATCCTCTCTCTGCTCCCTCCCACTCCCTGCCTATCGATCCTTCATCAAGTCGTGCCCATGCCTGGCCACCCCCATCTGCAGCGCCCGCGGCGTCCAGGCCGCCAGCGTGTCACCGGCGTCGCCGCCCTCGCCCCGAGTCGCCGCCCACGCCCTAACAACCAGGGGGCGCTTTCCAGGGCCGGCACGCCCCCGAGCCCCGGGTCTCCAGCCAGCGGGTGGGGACAGGCCCGGTCCCGGCTGGGCCCTGCGCGCTCCCAGAGCGCCGAAGCTTCGCGGCGGCCCCGGCCTCGGGCTGGGTCCGTGGGCATCTGCGCGCTGGGGCCGCCGGCCTCGTCCGCGCACGGCCCTCGGCGGAACGGGGAGGAGGACCGGCCGGGGAC
>NW_003852409.1:15107721-15109362 GCF_000181295.1 Otolemur garnettii | reverse complement strand
GGAGGCGGCGGCAAAGACGCCTTCCCCGGACGTCAGGGAACTCGGATGCGCGGGCTGGTGCCCAGGTGTGAAATGGACAAATAAAGGGCCAAGCGAAGACAGAATCCCGAGGGAAAGGAGGGGCGGTAGGAATGCGGGGATTCCGCATAGTGACTGGGTTGCCAGGGAGCAGGAACTGCTGCAGGAAGATCCTAGTTGACTGGTAGGGCCGGTCTTTGGGAAACATACGGAATATAATTAAATTCAGCCCCTCACCATCGTTTCTGCTCTGCTACTCTTGCTTTTTAATGTGCACATTCATTAAAACTAGGATCAGGGCTATATGTAAAATGTTGTGGGTTTTTTTTTCCTTTTTTATCATTAATATGTCCTTTTTAGTCTTGTACACCATTGTATTTGTCAGGACCCGCTTAAAGTGAGTAAAGCAAACAGATAATGTATTGGCTTGGAACTGCAAAGTCTGGGGACCTTCAACTGGTGAATTGCCCAAATAATAGCTTCAAGGCTTACATTCTCCATCTTTCAGCCCTACTTTTTCCGAGCGTTTGCCTCATTTTCTTCAGCGGTAGCAGCCCATCTCTTAGTGCCCTAAAGCTCCGCGCTTTCACAGGCCCAGCCTAGCAAACTCAGGAGCAAGAGGACCTCTTTCTAACTGTTCCAGCAAAAAATTCTCCTCAGATCTCACTGGCGTGTTTTGAGTCATGGACCTGCCCCGGTTCCAGTCACTATTTGAAACCAAGGGGATGCCCGGATCAGCTGTGCCTAGGCCGAGGGCATGTGGAGGGGTAGTTCAGCCCCACCTCTAGCAGGTGTGAGGTGCATCGCTCCAGTTCCAACCCCAGGACCGAGGCAGTCTTTCTGCTAAGTCTGAGCGGTAGTTAGCCAGAATCACCCAGACCAAGGTCACACCCCTCTCTGTGTCAGCCCTCTTGCAATGACCCCAATCCCCTTGCCTCAAGTTGAGATGACATTCCAGGATCATTCTGCTCCAAAGCTCCTGCTGGGATCATCTGAGGTCTTCAGAGCCACCACGTCACAGGTCAACTCCAGATCAACTCCTCCTTCCGCCCAATGCCCACTTCCCGGACTCCTCACAGTGTTGATTTTAAGGATACTCCCCAATATACTTTCTGAAAATCTACATCTCAGGTCTGTTTCTCTGGAGAATCCAAAGTAAGACACCTAATCAAACATGGACTGAGGAGGAAAGAATACTCCCCCTACCCCCCAAATCAGGATGCCGACAGCAGAAGGGGCAAGGGCCAGTAGAAAAAGAGATGCACCCCGAGCTATTATTTTTAACGACTGCATGATATTCCATTGTACAACTAGATCATGATTTATTTACCTTCTATTTTTAACACATGATGACCACCTTAAACAGTTCTGTGCACATAATTGTATTTCCTTAGGACATATTCCTGAAAGTGAAATCAATGGTCACAGAGTATTAAGTTTTTAAAACTTCCTTGGACTTTACCCTCCAGAATCTGGTGTTATCAACTGATGTGTCTACTGGAAGGCTACAAGACTGCCTATTTCGGCTCGGCGCCTGTGGCTCAAGTGGCTAAGGCGCCAGCCACATACACCTAAGGTGGACAATGATAATCCTTCTGCCTCAGCCTCCCAGGTATCTGGAAC
>NW_003852409.1:15106547-15107579 GCF_000181295.1 Otolemur garnettii | reverse complement strand
AAAAAAAAAAAAAAAAAAGACTGCCTATTTCTGTGCACCCTCACAACAATATACTAATTTTATCAATCTAATAGATGAAAAATGGTATCTCAAGTCCTTTAAATGTCTTAACTATTGAAGGAGAACATTTCCTCTATTCATGTTGTGAGCTGTTTCCAAGAGGGACTTCTGAGGGCAAAGAGACACTCTTATCTAGTGGCAAGGGCAGAGCTGCACATTTGAAAGCCGTCTCTAGTGGCAAGTTTCCTCACTACAAAGAATTTAAAATACATTTTAGCAAAGAGATGCCTGTACATGTCAGAAACATTACTAGATTGATGAACAGGACAGAACAGAATGGTTGTGTGTTTAAAAGATACAGCAAAGAACTCGGTGCAAAGTTACATACTGGAAGGTTCCTCATAGATGGTGAGAACTGGACCTTGAAAACATGTGCCTTGTGGACGGCCTAGAGCAGCGGTATGCCTTGGCACACTGGTGTGCCCTGAGAGGATCTTAGGTGTGCTGCAGAAATTTTTAAAGATCATTAATTATTTGTGAAAGAAGTTCAAAGCATAATAAATATATGTATATTTCACTCTTTTTTGATCAACATAATTTAAATGTGCCACAGAAGTTTAACTATAGGTTCAACAAGGTTTGGGTGGCACCTATAGCTCAAGTGGCTAAGGTGCTAGCCACATACACCAGAGCTTGCGGGTTCGAATCCGGCCCTGGGCCTGCCAAACAATGACAACCACAACCACGAAATAGCCGGGCATTGTGGTGGGTGCTTGTAGTGCCAGCTACTCAGGAGGCTGAGACAAGAGAGTATGAGGTTGCTGTGAGCTGTGATGTCATCGCACTCTACCCAGGGCAATAGCTTGAGGCTCTGTCTCAGAAAAAAAGATAAAGAAGCTTAAAAAACACTGGTCTAGAGGAAAAGGAAGAACATTCCAATATGGAGCAGAGCAGCAGGCAACACACACAGACATCGAGTGAACAAATTCAAGAATGGAGAAGGCTCTAGAAAATAACAGAAGATGGCTCGGC
>NW_003852409.1:15103440-15106189 GCF_000181295.1 Otolemur garnettii | reverse complement strand
AAAAAAAAAAAAAAAGTTTGTGGCAAACAGTGAGATAGCATGGTAAGGCATTTTAGGATATTAGCCTGGGATGAATGTGCAAAGTGAACTGAAGTTGGGAAGAGTAGCCCCTGGGTTGTCTGTCTGGTGGGGGGACTGGCTGGAATGAGGCCCTGGGTAGCCCCTGAGGGTAAGAAGGGAATGAATTCAGGAGACTAAATCAATAGTCCTTCATGGTGGTTTTGAGAGGACAAAGAATTTTTTTTTCAGTCAGTCTCAAGCTGTCACCCTGTGTAGAGGACAAAGAATTCTAAAGCAGAGAACGTGTAGAACAAATTCTAAACCAGAACATTTCTGTCACCAAAACAGAAATCAGAAAATAAGACTAAGCTTAAAATGAGTAGTAAAAAATAATGTTGCCTTTGGTTTAGGAGAAACTAAGTGCCTTCAATGGCCCTGCTACGTGTGTGTCCCCTGGGCTGCTGAAAATGTTTAATGTGAGAGACAGCAATGACAGCTGAGGTATTGAGATTATCCTGAACAAAACTAAAAATGAAGCCTCTCTGAGAAACACAGCATACTCCATTTCTACAAAAAATAGAAAAATTAACTGATGGGATGGTACACACCTGTAATCCCAGTTACTGGAGAGGCTGAGGCAGGATGGTTTGATCCCAGGAGTTTGAGGTTGCTGAGAGCTACAGTGACACTACTCACTCCAGCCTGGGCAATAGAGCAAGACCCTGTCTCAAAAAAAAAAAAAGCTGTGGAGTTCCCCACAGTGATGGGGAGACGCATAATCTAATTCTTGTGTGTCAGCCATTTAGTAGGAGAAAAAGCCCAGGCATGTGCTGTCTCCCCTCTTTGTGCCTGCACTCACTGCCCCTGATGCCAGTGTTTTTTGTGGTGTTCAGAAGAATGGTCTAGCTCTAAAAGTAACAGACCCCGAGATTGGTGTTTTTCAGTCTTTTTAATCTCATGGCACACTTGAACCTAGAGCTAACCTTCTGTGGCACACTTAAATTCATTAAAAAAAAAAAAAAGAATATACTTACTGTGTTTTAAACTTCTTTCAAAAATAACGTAATCAATGATCTTTAAAAAGTTTCACCACACACCTAAGATCCTCTCAGGGCACTAGTTGAAAACCACTGCCCTAACCAATGTGGTCTTGCCGGGTGTTACTTGTACTGGGTAAGGGCTGACCACCTGCATGATGCTCTCGAGTTCAGCCATTATTTTTGCATCATAGAAGATCAGAGTTAAAAGGAACCATCAGACAGTATGGTCTGTCTACGATTTTAGAAATAGAAAAACAGATCCACGAAGCAAAGTCAAGTGACTTGTCTCCAGAAAGTGGCAGCGGCGAAAAGGACTTGCCTTTTAGCTTTCAAGAGAAGTCACTGCTCCCGTGGAGGACCAGAGGCCCTTCCCATGTGTGCCAGTATTTCCAGAGCTTTAAAGGAGGCCAGGTATGGAAACGAAGAGTATTCCTTTCTCCTTATCACAGCTAAAATGTCACCAGTATATTATTTTTAAATTTTTACACATTTTTTCCATTGGCTAAGCTAAAAACAAATCTCCAGTTTCCAAGAACTTCAGTACTTTTTAGAAAGGTCAGTGTTCTGATAAAGACCAATGTAGCATTTGTTCCCCTGTTATGATCTACAATTCTTCACTCATCTGACTTGTACTTTGTCACCTTTCTACTGAAAGTGGGTTATTTTTCCAAGAAAGGGGTTGTGAATCTCTCTTCTCCATAAAATAATGATATAATGGGGAGGTATTTCTTTCTGCCAATGTTACATCAACATGACAATAACATATACCTTCTGTGGTTTTCTAAAATGATGAATAAGGAACAGGAAAGGGCATTTTCAACTATATTTAAGGTGACGGTATATAATGTACCATAAAAATTTATTTTGTTTCCTTATACCTAGTGCATTGTTTGTATAACTTAGAATAATGAATTAAGAGCTAAAAGAATCACTAGCAAGTTTGTAGATTCAGAATGGCTTCTCCAAAGAGATTGACTTATGTGGGGTTTTTTGGGGGGAGGGGGAGACAGTCTCACTCTGATGCCCTGACTAAATTGCCATGGCATCACTGCTCACAGCAACCGCAAGTTCTTGGGCTCAAGTGATCCTCTTGTCTCAGTTTTTCTGTTTTTAGTAGAGACGGGGTTTCCCTCTAGCTCAGGTTGGTCTTGAACTCCTGAGCTCAGGCAATCCATCCACCTTGGCTTCCCAGAGTGCTAGGATTACAGGTGATAGCCAACACACCCAGCCCATTTTTGAGACTTTTGGAGGACACAGCTAAACTTAGGACTATGAGATATGTCTTTCTGAGCAATTGCTGTAGTATATCTGTTTGTTACTGCTCTTCTCACTGAAAGAGCCCTGTCAGTAAATGTAGACTTTAGGCTAGTGAGTTGTGGATCATTTTGTCATCTCTCAAAGTTCTTTCTTTCCTGAGTTATCATCTCAACTGCTTCACCTTGAACCCTAATGGCAACAAAGGCAGGCAGCTACTTTTAAAAATACACAGTTCCATCCAGGCATGGTGGCTCCTGCCTATAATCCCAGCATTTGGGGAGGCCACGGTGGGAGAACTGCTCAAAGCCAGGAGTTCAAGACCAGCCTGGGTAACACAGTGAGCACCTGTCTCTACAAAAAGTAAATTAAAAACTTAGGCTCGGCGCCTATAGCTCAACCGGCTAAGGCGCCAGCCACGTACACCTAAGGTGGTGGGTTCGAATCCCCAGCCC
>NW_003852409.1:15099672-15102437 GCF_000181295.1 Otolemur garnettii | reverse complement strand
AGTGCCCATAACATTTCTATATTGCTAACATCTACTTCAGACTCTAAACCTTTGTGAATTAGGCAGATTATAGAATTTTAATTTTCAATCATCATTATCTAAAAAGATCCTCTCATTTCACAGATGAGTAAATGAGAAAGGTTAATAATTTATCTAGCTAATTTAACTTAATTAAATAGGTTCTAGACTTGGCCTTAGCTCATATTTAAGTGTGAAACGTATCACATTTCACAAGTAAGAGTAATTATAATTCATCTATATACAACTGGGGATTGTATCAATACCAACATCTATCTATATGCCTCAAATGCCTAGTTTTTTTTAATTTCAGGTTAATATAAGGTTACAAATGATTAGGTTACATTGTTTGCATTTGTTAGGTAAAGTTCAAGTTGTGGTTGAGCCCTTCACCCAGGAGCATCATATATGCTTTCATTGTACCCATTAGGTGAGAGCACACCAATCCTCCTTCCTCTCTCCCCTTCACCTTGAATTTGTGTTATTCTCTTAAAAGGGCATGTAGTTTTCATTTACTGGTTTCATATTAGTACTGAGCAGATTGGATACTTGCTTTTCCACAAATACCTAATATTCCACCACTACCTAATACAGTACTACTGTATGTTAACTGTGAGATACAGCATTCACTAAGACAGGGATTGTGACTCTACAAACAACTATGGCACCTTTGAAAGTCATTTGTTTACAGTTAAAAGTTGGGCATTTGAGATTTTAAACATAGCTACCTATAATTTAGCCCTGTACCCTGTCCACACTCCCAAAAAAGGAATGGATGAAGAAAACACTTCATCTAAAGTTTACAAACCTATGAAATATCATTTCAGAATTTTAGAGCTGCAAAAGGACCCTAGTGATAATCTGGTCAAATTCTACCCCAATGTTATAATTGGGATAACTGAAGCCTTCGTTCAGAAATTAAATAACTAGTCTCGAGTCTTTGGCTGTATTAACAAGGATAAAACTTTGCCTTCCTGCTTCTCTGTACATGTCTCATATTTGGGCTGAGCTCTTAAATCGACTTTAGCTAGAAACTGACTCTGCTTATGTACTATAAAACACTGATCTTTTAAAAGTACATGATACAAAACCAATGTGTTAACTTTTAATTTAAAATGTCATACCAACAAACTTATGATATATTGTTAACCACTTTATTAATGTGAAGCAGTAGGATAAATCCTTTAACAAGAGTTCTGATTCACTACCATGAATGTGTACTGGTACTCTGGTGCAGTATCATGTTTAATTCAGCCAAATCATGTGTCTTTGCTTGCACTTCCACACATATAAAAAATATTTCATTAGCTGATAGAACAGCACACAGGCATGCACCTCTTTCTTCTGGTTTAAGTGCATGTAAATGCTGTCATGTACAATGGATTTTTCACCACTCGAAAGACTTCATAACACATGAACAGCTTTTCAGTACTCTATCTCTGCCCTGTCACTTTTTTTATTTAATTGAAAAGAGAAAAAAAAAAAGCAATATTGTTACACAAAAGACTTTTTCACAAGATCCTTTCTGGAGAAATGTTTGTTTAAGAACACAGTTATAGTCCTACAATGAGACTGTAGCAAGTTCATCCTATAAGGACATAGGGGTAGACTCACTCTCATGGAGAGTGTCCCATCTTACTGAGAATAGTATGACAGGGCTGGAGGATATTATAACAACATTCTAGCAGAAGACTCTCCTGGAGAGCTTATTCTGAACGTATTTCAATCCTATAATGACTGTAATGAAAACAATGTGATAACTGAAGCATTCTACTGAAGAAGTTTGTGTGTAGAAAGACCCTCACGATAATATAATTAACTGCTACTAAAAATTTTTATGTTTTGTGAAAATATAGAGGCCAGGAAAGCAGAAAAGTGTAGCACTAGAACAAAGAATAAATAAGGAAACACTTTGGAAAAATAAACACTTAACACATAAAAATTTTAAATGGTATCTAATAAATTTTCACGTCAAATCTTTTAACATATAAAATTTTTAAATGGCAACTAATAAATCTTCATGTGAAATCTTTTAACAAAATCCACAGATTATAAAAATTGATCATAAATGTCTTATGTATAAAGTTTTAAGGGAAAGTTTAAATGTCTACATTATTCTTTTTAATCAAATATTTGAGGAATTTTAGTTATTTCTGAGGAGCAGTTAACTGATATATTTTTAAAATAATTCAGTTATGAAAATAATATCATGATTAAGGTTTGGCACAGCAGCATTCCACCAATCTTCAGTCATCTACAAATGTCAGCCGTCCAGGCCCTTCGTTCTTCATCCACCTCCGGTACCTCTTCCATCTGGGGTCACTTGCCAATTTCTTCTTTAATTCTTCCTCTTGTTCTTGTTTATAGGCCTACGTGAATAAATAACACTAAATGACTTTACAATCCAGAGAGAAATATCTGCCATAAACTTTACGGCATGTTTACATTTTACAAATATAACTTGGGTGAAAGTTTCCAGTGAAGGTACTGGTTTGTCTTCTGAAGACCTCTTATCTAAAAATACTATGCAATTCATCATTTTAACATTCAGTGTTAAATAAGAACAACCTTCACGGCTCGGCGCCTGTGGCTCAAGTGGCTAAGGCGCCAGCCATGTACACCCAAGGTGGTGGGTTCGAATCCCCAGCCCAGGCCCGCCAAACAATGACGGCTGCAACCAAAAAATAGCCGGGCGTTGTGGTGGGTGCCTGTGGTCCCAGCTACTTGGGAGGTGGAGGCAGGAGACT
>NW_003852409.1:15098272-15099602 GCF_000181295.1 Otolemur garnettii | reverse complement strand
AAAAAAAAAAAAAGAACAACCTTCACAAGAACTGGCAACTTTTTGTCATTGATTTCTAGGAATATATTTTTTTTCTCATCAAGCTCACATATAAGCTGAGTTTAATGGGCTTAACATTTCTTCTCTATAATGTCCAAAATTAAAGAATTAACATTTTACTTATAAAATTTAACTGGTAACTTTCAGATTTATTGATCTTAACCAAGAAACAAAATGACTTTATATATATGTCTTCATACTGGACTTATATCTATTTTTATATTCAACGATAACTGTTGATTTCTTTTTTTTTTTAATGTTTTTATTTATTTAATTTTTGCAGTTTTTGGCCAGGGCTGGGTTTGAACCCACCGCCTCCAGAATATGGGGCCAGCACCCTACTCTTTTGAGCCACAGGTGCCGCCCGATAACTGTTGATTTTTCAAAGTATTTTTATTAATGTTTCCAACGAAGGTTAAATAAGCCTCAGAGCTAAAACCTGTGAAAACACAGAGAACAAAAAAAATCTGCACTTCTGTAACTTTTAGTGGATGTCACCTGAAGCAAAATGGACTAGTTGGCATAGCCAGTTTCACGGCCACATGAAATTATACCAAGATTTTACTTCTTTTTTTTTTTTTTTTTTTGAGACAGAGTCTCACTTTGTCACCCTGGGGAAAGTGCCGTGGCGTCACAGTTCATGGCAACCTCACTCTTGGGCTTAAGCGATTCTCTTGCCTCAGCCTCCCAAGTAGCCAGGACTACAGGTGCCTGCCACAACACCTGGCTATTTTTGTTTTTGTTGTTGTAGTTGTCATTGTTGTTTGGCAGGCCCCAGGCTGGGTTCAAATTGTTCATTGTTGTTTGGCAGGGCCCTGGTATATGTGGTCAGTGCCCTAGCCGCTGGGCTACAGATACCGAGCCGAAAGATTTTACTTCTAAATATTACGAAGTAATGACTAAGATAACCTTACAGTAACATACTATAACTCACTACAGAATAGCAGTCTAAGAAAGACAGATTTGCAGATTTGCTTAACCTACTTAAAAGAAAACCTTTCAAATCGTTTAAGGGCTAACCACCATACTGCTATCACTTCTACGTTATAAATAGGCCTAATACACAGGTAACTACTTGGCCATACATCTGGTAATTTCTAAGTTAAATTACTTAAGTATAATTCAAACCTAAATCCATGTAGATTACATATAAAAAAGAATGACTATGAACAAAAACCTAATGTATTTCAGAGGTCTTAAGAAAGCTGCACTGTGGCTCAGTGCCTGTGGCTAAAGCAGCGAAGGCGCCAGCCACATACACCTAAGGTGGTGGTTCAAATCCAGCCCTGGC
>NW_003852409.1:15094876-15097759 GCF_000181295.1 Otolemur garnettii | reverse complement strand
TCATTATTATGAGACTACTAGTCCATTTAGGACCATGGTTAGGTTGCTGATCACCTCTAAAGTAATTTTTGTAGCTGACCATTATAGAATAAAGCATTTATTAAAATGCCCAAAAGTTTAGATGTACTACAGTAAGTCAATTTAACTTAAAAGGAATATAAAAGTAACTTTCCATATATGTGGTAGTTACTATATAGAAAATCTCATGTTCAAATTATTTTGAAATGAAGTTATTTCAACAAAATTTCCATCTCTTGTTCTCTGTTCTTGTTTTTTTTTTCTTTTTAATCTCTGTAGTTAGGTTTACAAGAGTGGAAGAAAACTTGGGGAAGACCACATTCTAGGTAGTGCAATTAACAGAAAGTTATGATATGCTTACAAATACATCACTCCACTGCACCTGAACACAGCAAATCAGACTACTCTTAAAGCTTTTTTAGAATTAATCAATTAAAGCATTTGAAGTTCATCTTCTAAAAAGAGAAATTACAGGTTAAAAACCCACTGTTCCACTCCCAAATACAATCATACTCTCAATAAAAGATCTTTATTAATTATTTAATTCTCTGATTTCAGAAATTTGAATGCAATTCTGTGATCGCTTATCATAAACCTAATTTTAACTTGGTCAAGAGAATGACATTAAAATCACAGCAGAGTGACTACTCACCTCATAATTTTCCTTTATCCAGAGCTCCCGTTTAAGAAAAGTTTCTTTCTGATGATCTTCTAGACTATCAAATTGAGACTTTGACATCTTCATAGATTTACGTATGATATACAGTCTCTCTTCTTCTCCATATTCTTTGCCTTTGATGTTAAAATTATAGATCCATCGGCAATACCAGACTATATATGAGCACAGGTGAAAAGGAGCTAAGATAATTTGAAACAGAAGAAGATCACATATTTGGGGTTTCTGATAGCCTCCCTTTATATCTATTTTACTTTTTATAATGTTCTTTATGATGTTCTCCTCCTCGTCACGAATTTCCTCTTTGGACTTTTTGTTTCTGCCTTTTTCTTTGGCTTTTTTGAGCAGTCCCTGTTGCTTGGCGATCTCTGTTGCTTGAATACGGTACTTGGGTACTGTGGCTAGGTAGCTGATTGCCTTATTGTAGCTATTCCACCAACTGAAAAACTAGAACATTTAAACAAAGAAAAATGAGTCATTTTTGTTACCAAAATTGACAGATGATAGAGTGTCTTGGTGAATACCACCACCCAAGAAACCTAATATTAATAAAAACAGGGATCTCAAATATCTTACTTTGTAAGTAAAAGATGTATTTGAACAATGCCCACATATACACAGGATCTCACGGCTGGATAAGTAAGGGGAACTCTGAGCTGAGCCCAAAAACCACTGATTCACACAGGAGATAACCAAAGTCAGAGGACCAACTGATGGGATCATACCACTCTAGTTCACATCTTTACCATTTAGCTCTTCCCTAGATTGTAGACCACTATTAAGGAACTTATTTATTTATTTATTTGCGGTTTTTGGCTGGGGCTAGGTTTGAACCCACCACCTCCGGCATATGGGGCTGGCGCCCTACCTCTTTGAGCCACAGGTACTGCCGCCCAGGAACTTTTTTATTTTTTAAATTTGTTTAACTACAACCCACTTAACTAAAGGAAGAATTAAATGGCAAAAACGAGCTGGTAAGGAATTTGTTTAAAAAATTCACAGGGTACACCAAGCAACTACATTCATTCATATTTTCCTGCACCATCCACATTTATCACAACAACGCTCCTCTTATTCTGGTGAAAGATTCAAATATGTTTGAGCTCTCTACCTATCTGGAAGGGAAACATTAACTTACTTCATAAATGTATTCAACCACAAAACCTTTTAGTGTAAGAACCCTGCTCCTCACATAGTACCTCCATACATTCTGGTTCCTGATTCACTGAATGAGAGTACAGCAGTTACACCAATAACATACTGACTCATAGCATCTCTCAGGAATAGCAATTTAAACAAAAAAGGTTATTACAGTATTACATTATTTAAAATAAAAAAGTAAACTTATCTGTTCTCCCCTTTGAAAAAGCAATATTTCTATCATAAAAAAGCTAATACATTTATTAATAAAATATACAACTTTAATCTTGAATAGAAATTCTTTTACCAATTAAATTGAAGAAGTAATTTTCAAACTAGCCAACTGCCTCATTATATCACTGAGGTGTTCCTTCCCACTAAAGGAGCATGTGACAGGCATGGTTACTTTAATAAGGGGGAAAATTTATTTCAGGCTGAAGTTAAATTCTGTGGTATTTTAAAACAATATAAAAAATTATTACACCTCTTTTAATCTATTTCAGTGGTTTTCTTTATTTTACTGTTTTAAAGACAGGGTCTTGCCTTGCTGCCCAGGCTGGAATCCTGTAGCATAATCATAGCTGACTGAAGCCTTGAACTCCTGGGCTCAAGTGATTCTCCTGCCCTTGCCTTCAAATAGCTAGTAATACAAGCACAAGCCGCACCACCTGGAAAATTTTAAAAAAATTTTTATAGGGATGAGGGTCTCACTATGTTGTCCAGGCTGATCTCAAACTCCTGTTCTGGAGCTATCCTTCAGCCTCAACCTCTCAAAGTGTTGGGTAGGCTGAGTCACTGCACCAAGCCTACTTCAGTGGTTTTCAACCTGACCAGAAATGCCTCTGAAGGGTAAACAGAAAACGTGTGGGATACTTTTGGTTGTTACAATGAGGGTGAGCACTACTGGCATTTGGTGATGGTGGCTAAGACTTGTTAGGCCAGATTAAGGGGTTCAGATTTTCCCAAGCTTAATGAGAAATCACTGAAAAATTCTAAAAAGGTAAATAATAGGACATATACTCTCGCTGTTATATAGAAAATAAGAGGGA
>NW_003852409.1:15093898-15094771 GCF_000181295.1 Otolemur garnettii | reverse complement strand
TATATAGAAAATAAGAGGGAGTAAGGAGAAAAGATCTAGGTTTTTTGTTTTTTTTTTTTTGGAGACAGAGTCTCAAGCTGTCACCCTGGGAAGAGTGCCATGGCATCACAGCTCACAGCATCCTCCAAACTCCCGGGCTCAAGCGATCCTCCTGCCTCAGACTTCCAAGTAGCTGGGACTACAGGCACCCACCACAATGCCCGACTGTGTTTTGGTTGTAGTTGTCATTGTTGTTTGGCAGGCCTGGGCTGGATTCAAACCTGCCAGCTCCGTTGTATGTGACTGGCACCCTAGCCACTTGAACTACAGGTGCCAAGCCAAAAGATCTAGATTTTTTAAGGGTTGTTTTGTAGTAGAGTTTTTTGGTTGCTGTTTGGGGTTTTTTGAGAAAGGTTCTCACTCTGTTGCTGGGGCTGGAATGCAGTGGTGTCACAGCTCACTGCAACCTTAAACTCATGGACTCAAGTGATTAATATTCCTGCCTCAGCCTGCCTACCATGTTTCCCCGAAAATAAGACACTGTCTTATATTTATTTTTTCTCAAGAAGACACCCAAGGGTTTATTTTCAGGGGATGTCTTATTTTCATTAAGTATAATACAACAATCTACATTTATTCAAATACAGTTAAGTCATCTTCTAGAACCTGACAGGGGGAGCCGACCTTGTTGGTGGGGCCGGCGCTAGTGATGTGTGAACTCCTTTCCCCTAGCTGTTCGCAACTGCACAATAGAATGCCTGCAACCGCTGTTACCACACACATACCCGCCCAAGTGTGAACAGCTTGGAGAA
The DNA here is from genome assembly GCF_000181295.1 of Otolemur garnettii. Taxonomy (NCBI): domain Eukaryota; kingdom Metazoa; phylum Chordata; class Mammalia; order Primates; family Galagidae; genus Otolemur; species Otolemur garnettii. The sequence goes on along the minus strand of NW_003852409.1, from coordinate 15,093,980 downwards.
AGGAGCTGTGGCAGATAAAAGGTATTCCAGTCTTCCTTACCGCTCAACGCCGAAATGCATGGCCTGGCTATGCAGATATGCT
>NW_003852409.1:15091634-15093561 GCF_000181295.1 Otolemur garnettii | reverse complement strand
ACAGGCATGTGCCACCACACCTGGCTAATTTTTTCAATTTTTAGTTGAAATGGGGGGTCTCTTTCTTGCTCAGGGTAGTCTTGAACTTCTGACATCAAATTATCCCCCCACCTTAGCCTCTCAGAATGCTGGCATTACAGGCACAAGCCACCATGCCTACCCAGTTTTGAAGTTCTATAGTAACACTCATCATCAATTTCTTAGATTTCACACTGATAAAAATTACAGTACTGCCAATTGTTTGGATAAATGAGTATTTTTCTAATGTAAAAAGATTAACTGCAAGTAGAAGTAAAATTTTATAAAAGAAGACACTTGCAGTTCAGTTTTAATGGCTAACACTAGGCAACATACACACACGCACATACAGAGAGATATGCATATCCATTAATACATACCTGAAACACAGAAATGGCACACACACTGACCAAAATCACTACTCTAACATCCACTTTAGGGGCTAAGCGCCTGCTATAATAGTGATAGTAATGGCTGTAGTACTCTTCTGGATGATCCAGCATGTAGTCATAATCTTTTCGTGTTTCTTCATCCTGTAAAATGCAAGATACCCAATTTTATAGGACATTCACAAATGCCCTGAGTTTGTAATCTGTTAAGCCAAATCTGGAATTTTATAATTATGTAAGATTAATTTGAGCAAAAAATTGAAATGGTCATAATAAAAAATTTCCCATTACTCTTCAAAGACTTACATAAATTTATTTCCAGAGCATTAATACTAGGCATAAAAACATAATCAAAATATTTCTCAGCCAGACACGGTGGCTCACACCTGGAATCCCAGCACTCTGAGAGGCCAAGGTGGGTGGATTGCTTGAGCTCAGGAGTTTAAGACCAGCTTGAGCAAGAGTGAGACCCCGTCTCTACTAAAAATAGAAAAACTGAGGCAAAAGGATCACTTGAATCCAAGAGTTTGAGGTTGCTGTGAGCTCTGATGACACAATAGCACTCTACCCAGGGAGACAGAGTAAGAAAAAAAAAACCCTCAAAATTCTTGAGTATGGTCAGTCTTCTAAGAAAAACAAAACAAACGCACTTTATAACAATTAAGCATTTAGCCTTTTTGGCTCATGCTGCAGTGCTAAAAAGGATGTCACCATGTTGGCAAATTTTAGTTTGCTAATAATGGCTAAATTTAACCTAAGTCTGAATCTTCTTCATTTACAAAAAGAAGTTAACTATACCCTACTATTTTCACATGATTATTCTGAATTTCAAATGACAAACCTCATATAAAAACATGCTACAATATATAATGATTTACTATTATAAGACACTGTCACAGCCTCGTATATAAATAGGGTAAGATGTAGATCTTACTTATACAAACTCATATAAACATTGAAAGAATTATAGCATTCTGAAATGCTGCTCTAATACAGGAAACATTTTTTTGAAGTCTTCTCTAATTCTAATCAACTTCTAAAAGGGATAAATGCAATGTTTTACTGAGCTACGTAAGTTGAGAGCTATGAAACTTGGTTATGATTTACTCTTTATCCCACACCAAAACAAAAAACAAAAAAAACCCTTCATTTTCAATTTGTCCCATTTCAAAAAAAAAAAAACTGCTAAAGATAAAAAACTAAGACCAAGGCTTGGTGCCCATAGCTCAGTGAGTAGGGCGCTGGCCACATACACCTAAGGTGGTGGGTTCAAGCCCAGCCTGGGCCTGCTAAACAACAATGACAACTACAACCAAAAAATAGCCGAGCATTGTGGCAGGCACCTGTAGTCCCAGCTACTCAGGCGGCTACTTAAGCCCAAGAGTTTGAGGCTGCTGCAAGCTGTGATGCCACAGCACTCTACTGAGGGCGACATAGTGAGACTCTGTTTCTTTTTTTTTTTTTTGAGACAGAGCCTCAAGCTGTCCCCCTGGGCAGAGTGCCGTGGCATTACAGCTCAC
>NW_003852409.1:15070826-15091409 GCF_000181295.1 Otolemur garnettii | reverse complement strand
AAAAAAAAAAAAAAACTAAGACCAAAACAATTCTTTATTCTCTATATGTGAGTACAACAGAAACCCTTACGAAAATAAGTCTTTTAACTTATTAACTTTTTAACTCAGCGAGTTTCCATTAGGTTGAATTATTCAACAGTCATAAAGTTACAGATTCTTAGCTAAAGGCACTGCAAAATCTAAAATGAGTTCCTTGCTACTGCAAACAGATGCTCTAAGGTCTGTTCAGGGCATCTTTCTGAATCCTTCAATATGTACTTTCTTAGATTTAAAATAAGAAGTTTGCTAATGACAAAATCTTCCTTGTACCTATTCAAATCACTATGTATTTTCTATTAAAAATTTTAAATCTTGCTGGGCGTGGTGGCTCACACCTGTAATCCCTAAACTCTGGAAGGCCAAGGCAGGTGGATTGTCCTGAGCTCACAGGCTCCAGACCAGCCTGAGCCAGAGCCAGACCCCATCTCTAAAAGTAGTGGCTATTGTGGCAGGCACCTATAGTCCCAGCTATTTGGGAGGCTGAAGCAAGAGAATCACTTGAGCCCTAAAGTCTGAGGTTGCTATGAGCTAACGCCATGGCACTGTATCAAGAGCAACAAAGTGAGACTTAGTCTAAAAAAAAAAATTTTTTTTTTTGAATCTGGGTAGGCACAGTGGCTCACACCCAGTAGCACTTGGGGAGACCGAGGCAGGAAGATCATTTGAGGCCAGAAGTTCCAGCAGCCTCGGCAACATAGTGAGACCCCCATCTCTATAAAAAATATTTTTTTGATTAGTCAGGCATGGTGGCAGGTACCTGTATTCTTCCCTACTTGGGAGACTGAGGCAAGAGAACTGTGTAAGCCCAGGAGTTTGAGGCTGCAGTGGCTGTCCCACTCCAGCCTGGTGAAATTTGTCTTTTTAAAAAAAAAAAAAAATTGGAATCTGAGAACATTCTCAGAAACAGTTCTACATCCAAAATACTTTTTACTTCTCACCAATATATAAACTAGTATCTGGTTTGATTAGATGTGAATATATTTAAAGATTATTTCATGGCACTATATAGAGCATCAATATGAGAACTGCTCACTATATACAGAGGAGTGAGCTCAGGCTGATATTATTTTCAAATTCATTGCCACATGCCTCTACTGTCAATCCATTATTTCTTCTTTAGATCATCATCATACTCCAGAACTTCCAACCTAGAAAGTGTAAAACTTTACAGAGATCATATGTGTAGTCCTGAAGACTAAAGTCCGTGTCTCTCCAGGTCTCATTTTGAGTGCTTCCAGATAACGCTTTGAGAAGTTTTCCATTCTCCCTCTACTTTTTGCCTTTGGGCTAATTTTATAGAAATGCCCTATTTTGAGCCTAAAATTCCTGACTTTTAATTCAGCCTCCCTATCTCAACAAATGCCTTTCGAATGCATTTCTTCCAATATGATTCTTTTTGCTCTAACTAGATTCATGTAGTTTTGAAACTAAACGCCACACTGACTCCAGATGCTGAAATCCCCTAGCATCACTGTCTGTGCTGAGCCCTGTGCCCTGGCAGTCTGTGCTCCCCCTGGTTGACTCATACAGCAAGGTCTCTTGAGTGTCACTGAAATCTGGTGTGTGGGCATCATGTGTCCAAAGGCTTCCTTTTCTTTTTTGTTCTCTTATCTTAGTGAAGGTCACATTCCATAGAATGCAGATATTCCTCTTCAAATCATTTCACCCAGATCTTCCACCAGGATCACCACCTTCTGACTGGGTTCTAGATTTGTGACTTCACCGAGTCCTAACCTTTTTTAACAGGATGGTCAATTAATGCTCCAACACAAGTAACTCCAAAATCTATACTTTGTGTTTGGCCTCTCCACTGCAAACAGAGCCTGTGGGGCAGCGGTTCTCAACCTGTGGGTCTCGACACACAGAAACTATATTACAGGGTTGCAGCATTAGGAAGGTTGAGAATCACTGCTGTGCGGTCTATTCAGGGCCACCTCATGAGTCTTCATACCACCTAACTCCTGCGAAAGGTCTCCCAGTCATGTCAGACTTCTCTTTGGATGGTTTTCTTTTCCTTGGGGTCCCAAGTTTATGACCCTATCTTGGTCACAATTAGAGGCTAGAAAGTTGGCTACTTCCTGGTTACAGCATTTATTCAATTTATTCAATCTTCACTCTAGGACTTATCGCTTTCTCTCTAAAATAAATAAATTGATCTTTAGTCTGAGGCATGCACACACTTTACAAAGTATTCCAAGGTCAGCACAAATTGGTAAAAGTTAGGCATTCTCAGTAGCTCAAGTCAAAATCCTACTCTTTTTTTTTTGAGACAGAGCCTCAAGCTGTCCCCCTGGGTAGAGTGCCCTGGCATCACAGCTCACAGCAACCTCCAACTCCTGGGCTCAAGCGAGTCTCCTGCCTCCACCTCCCAAGTAGCTGGGACCACAGGCACCCACCACAACGCCTGACTGGCTATTTTTTTTTTGGTTGCAGCCATCATTGTTGTTTGGCAGGCCCAGGCTGGATTTGAACCCGCCGCCTTAGGTGTATGTGGCTGGCACCTTAGCCACTTGAGCCACAGGCGCCGAGCCCAAAATCCTACTCTTTAGTAACCTACAAAGATTAGAATCAACCTAGTAAGAACAAGAAGATACCAGGAATATTAGCAAAGAAAAGACAGAATAAGAAGGAGCATCTTTCTGGGACTCAATTAGAGAGCTAAGGTACATTCTTATTTTAACAACATATTTATTTTTTTCTCCTATTCATCGTGGAACTATGGTAGCCCCACAATTTTTTGTTTTTTATCTCCAATACTTCCCCATAGCCAAAGTGAAAACTCCTTTGCATGCTACCAGGCCTCCACACAGGCCCAAACCTAGTAACATCTCTATCACTCTCCACTCGTACTCACAGCAAACATTCAGATAGCAATGTCCAGAATTTAGTGTGTTCTTCCAATACAACATGCTTTTTCATGTCTACATTTTTGAACATGTGATTCTCTCTAACTTGAAGCCCATTTCTCTCTTCCAAACTCATGAGCTTCCATTAATCCTTTAGGACATAAATGTTACTGCCTCAGAGTTAGACCACACCATTATACCTAGCACCTGTTTTTTATAGCACTTATCACATTGTAATCATCGGTTTTTTTCTTTTCCTTGAATGAAAATTTCCAGAATATAGGTAGGGTGACTCATTAACTTCTGTATATCCAAGGTCTAGCACAGTGCCTGGCATGTGGTAACTACCATTTCAAAAATGAGTGAGTTTTATAAAGGTTTTTCCTCACTATATACATCTCTCCCCCAGGGTGGATGAGCGATTATGTTATAAAAACTTCAGCTTAGGAGAAATGACTGATTGAATTCATAGTTTATGAAAATATGCCACTTTGGCTAAAATAGCTTAAACCTTAAAACAGTTTAATTATCTTACCTTTCAATAAGGTAGTACTTTTTCTTTCAGGAATTTTGTGGAGCTTAAGGTCCCAGAGTGTGGAGATTCCAACTTCTTTCCAAAACCAAAACCTTTATACTCGTTTCTTCCTCCTCTCTGTCCTGAGCCTTGACAAGCAGGGCAATAAGCTCCTTGTTTCTAATCTCTAGGAATAAATGGCACTTCTGCTGGTGTCCACTCCACTCCCAATCCTCTTGGGCACATGCAGGAGGACTGGAACACAACCACCAGTATCTAGATCAAAAAAAGTGAACAATAGGAAACCTGCAAGGAAAGAAAGCCCCGAATCTTCCTTCTCTTATGAAAAGGATCATCCCCCTCCCCAGAGGCAAAAATGTATCATGCTCTTGCCTTTCAAGGAAATCATGAATTGTTTGATCTCAATAAACATAAATTGCAATAATTTGATATTGTAGCCAGATTTACATCTAAAAATTTCTATTATACAAAGTATAGAAACCATTCAGATGGTAAGGGCCAGGACTCAATAATACTTGAAAATATAGAAATACTGTATTCTTTAAAAAAAAGTATTAATCTTATTCTTAGAAGAAACATATACCCACACACATACACAAATGATCTTTCAAAAAAATAAAATCTCTGGTCCTCTAAATTTTTTTCTGGACTGTTAATCCTACTAAAGAGGACGAAAATTTTCCTTTTTCTTTCTTTTTTTTTTTTTTTTTTTATAGAGACAGAGTCTCACTTTATCACCCTCAGTAGAGTGCTGTGGCGTCACACAGCTCACAGCAACCTCCAATTCCTGGGCTTAGGTGATTCTCTTGCCTCAGCCTCCTGAGTAGCTGGGACTACAGGTGCCCACCACAACAGCCCACTGTGTTTTGGTTGCAGTTCAGCTGGGGCCAGCGGTCGAACCCGCTACCCTTGGTATATGGGGCCGGCGCCCTACTCACTGGGCCACAGAAGAAAATTAACTGCTATCAGTTTCATTTCTTTTCTTGTTCCCTGCCCACTAGTCACTAGTGCAAATATCTTGTCATATGTTCTCTCTTCTCATCCAGCAGGTAGTCTCAACAAGGTCCTTCATCTGTGGTGTTACCTATATACTGGCAACATGTACATCTGTTTTTCCTGCTTATTTTAAATTATGTTGTCAACATTTTCTAAATGTTAACAGAAATATCTCAAATTCAACATGTCCAAAACCAAATCTGTTCCCCTGTGTTTCAACGAATACTATAACCATCTACTTGGTCACTTGCCCTTTTAAAAATCTTAGTCATTTTCAGAACAGCTAATAATGATACAGAGCCTTAAGCCTTGTGTTGAACACAAAAGAGGATTAAAAAAAAAAAAAAGACCTGGCTCGGTGCCAGCCACATACACCTGAGCTGGCAGGTTCGAATCCAGCCCGGGCCCACCAAACAACAACGATGGCTGCAACTGAAAAAAAAATAGCCAGGTGTTGTGGCTCAGCAACTTAGGAGGCGGAGGCAGAAGACTAGCTTGAGCCCAGGAGTTGGAGGTTGCTGTGAGCTATGCCACAGCACTCTACCCAGGGGGACAGCTTGAGGCTCTGTCTCAAAAAAAAAAAAATAAGACGACCTATAAAACAAGGTTTTGGCCTCAAAAACTCTCCCATTTAGAAAAGAAGCAAGAAAAGCACAATAAATGTGCTAAAGAATAACAGACTAACACTGCCTGGGACCTGGCAAGGGGATTCACAGAGAGCTGAAAGGAGCACTGGATCTTGAAAGGCAAGTAAGGTATATGGTCCAGGCAAGGAGGACAGCAAGTGTCAAGGTTCAGAAGCAGCAGTGGGCACAGTGGCACATGCCTGTAATCTTAGCATTCTGAGAGTCTGAGGTGGGTGGATTGTCTGAGCTCAGGAGTTCAAGACCAACCTTAGGAAGAGTGAGACCCATTTCTACTACAAAAAATAAATAAATAGAAAAACTAGCAGGGTGTCGCGGTGGGTGCTGGTAGTCCCAGCTACTCGGACATTAAGGCAGGAGGATCGCTTCAGCCCAAGAGTTTGAGGTTGCTATGAGCTATTTTGATGCCACAGCACTCTACCCAGGGCGACAGGGAGAGACTCTGTCTCAAAAAAAAGAAAGAAAGAAAACAAAACAAAAAAGGTACAGAAGCAGCAAAGGATATAATAGATTCAGTAAAACATGAGCAATGGGGAGATTTAGGAACAAAGAAGTAGTAAATGTAGATAGGAAGATAAATCTGGAAAAGAACTGCTCTGGATCTTGCATGCCATGCCGAAGAGTTAGGCTGTTATCTATGCTATTCAAAAACCAAATGTTTTCAACTATGAGAATAATACCACTGTTTAGAAGTATATATTTATGAAAGACAACTCTAGTAGTATTGTGAAAAATGGGATGAGGGAGAAACAGAGTTTAGCAGCTAAGAAAAGGAACACATAGAACTTGATATTTAAAGTGGTACACAAGAATCAGAGGAGATACCGAACATGACACTGAAGCTTCTAATTACAGTTAACTGTGTGGTCCATGTTACTCACCAAGATAAAGAACACAGGAAGAGGACAGCAAGTTTCGAGAAGATGCAGGAAAAAACTGTGGGCAACTTTTAAACAGGGGGAAAAAAAAATTACTAGATATCCTTTCAATTCCTGGAGCCTCCAAGAGTTATCTATTCCTATAGGATAGCACCTGTGTCTGCCATTTACTAACCTACTTTCTGCAGAGCCAAAAATAACTTGTAGAAAACTGGAAATAGTGCAAATAATTCCTGTTCACAGAAAGACAAATTATGTTCAATAGAATGCAACTGATTGTCTTGCAGACATTGGCCAGTTTTACAGGCATTTCAGTATTCCCTATCTGACTACAAATGTGTGGCTTTTTTCTCTTCTGAACTACTTTTAAGAATACTGGTTCCTGAGGCCAGATGCAGTGGCTCACGCCTGTAATCCCAGCACTCTGGGAGGCCAAGGCAAGTGGATTGCCTGAGCTCATGGGTCTGAGACCAGCCTGAGCCAGAGCAAGACCCTGTCTCTAAAAAAAAAAAAAAAAATAATAGCTGGGTGTTGTGGCGGGCTCCTGTAGTCCCAGCTATTCAGGAGGCTGAGGCAAGAGAATCACTTGAGCCAAAGTTTTTTGTTTTTTTATTTTTTTGAGACAGCCTCAAGCTGTCCCCCTGGGTAGAGTGCCGTTGCATCATAGCTCACAGTAACCTCCAACTCCTGGGCTCAAGTGATTCTCTTGCCTCCGCCTCCCAAGTAGCTGAGACTACAGGCACCCACCACAACACCCAGCTATTTTTTGGTTGCAGCTGTCATTGTTGTTTGGCAGCCCAGGCTGGATTCGAACCTACCAGCTCAGGTGTATGTGGTTGGCGCCTTAGCCATTTGAGCTACAGGCCCTGAGCCTGAGCCCAAGAGTTTGAGGTTGCTGTGAGCTGTGACACCACAACGCTCCACAGAGGGCGACAAAGTAAGACTCTGTGTCAAAAAAAAAAAGATATTGGTTCCTGGCCAGACGAGTGGCTCACCCCTATAATCCTAGCACTCTAGGAGGCTAAGGGGTGTAGATTGCTTGAGCTCAAGGGTTTAAGACCAGCCTAAGCAACAGCAAGACCCTGTCTCTACTAAAAATAGAAAAACTAGCCAGTCTGTAGTCCCACCTACTTAGAAGGCTGAGGCAAGAGGATTGCTTGAGCCCAAGAATTTGAATTTGCTGTGAGCTATGATGTTACAGCACTCTAAAGAGGATGACAAAGTCTCTATCTCAAAAAAAAATATGAGCCTGGAGAACATGCAGGTTTTAGAGTTGCTGGCTTGAAAGCAGTGGCCAAAGTCAAGGATATAGTTGAGTTTTGTAAGGAAGGGCTTAGAAAACTAAAAAGAAGAGTACACAAAGGACAGAACTCCATGGCAAAGCAATGTTTAAGGTACAGGCAGACAAAGACTCTAAAGACTGAATGTAAATGCCTAGAAGGACAGGATCAACAGGAAAGGATTACCAACCAGGAATTTAGGAAAGAACACCCTACAAAACTAACTGGTCAACAATATCCCCTGCCACAAGAGTTCCACTACGAAGGAAAGGAGAACAGCTGCAGCTGTCAGATCTGGTGATCAAGAGAGTCATTGTTCACCTAAAAGAGAACAGTTCCAAGCTAGGTACTGTGGTTCATATCTGTCTCCCAGCACTTTAGGAGGCACTGGTAGGAGGATCACTTGAGGCCGGAAGTTTGAGACTGGCATAGGCAATATAGCAACAGACTTTAAAATTAGCTGGCTATGGTACCACACACCTGTGGTTCCAGCTACTTGGGAGGCTGAGATAGGAGGATCCCTTGAGCCCAGGAGTTTGAGGTTTCAGTGAGCTATGATGCCACTGTACTCTAGCCCAAGCAACAGAGTGAGACTCTGTCTCAAAAAAAGAAAAAAAAAAAACAGTGCAGGTACATGTCAGTCTATAAATAACTTGAATGAAAGGAAGATGAGAAAACAATAAACAGCGAAGAAGGAAGAAAAATGATAGTGTAGCTTTAAAAGAAGCAAGATTAAGCAAAAGGAGTGGGAAATGAACAAAGATTCTCAAGATACAAAAGAGGAATGAGTTTCCAGAAGATGAACATGGAAATACAGTAAAATACTATCTATCTGTCAGGTAGTCACAGCACCAGAATCAAATACATCTGGAGTAGAATCAACCTCAGCCATAAGTAGGGAGCAACAGCTGAAGTTAAGGAATGAGTAATGTGTTCATAGCAGAAACAGTAAGTGTGACACATATGCTACCATATCCTTCTTCTGGACCCATGGACAAATCTCCCACTAAACCCAGCAAAAGTCTCAAAACCCTCACAAGTGTTCCCAATAGTCAAGACTGACTGGAGTTGGCACATGAAATGAAAGTTATGCATCATCCACGGTAATAGTTTTATGAATACCTCAATTATCATGAATTACTAACTAAAATCTGGATGATATTCAAAAAAATAAAAATAAAAATGGCTCGGTGCCTGTGGCTCAAGTGGCTAAGGCGCCAGCCATGTACACCCAAGGTGGTGGGTTCGAATCCAGCCGGGGCCCACCAAACAACAATGACAGCTGTAACCAAAAAATAGCCGGGCATTGTGGTGGGCACCTGTGGTCCCAGATACTTGGGAGGCTGAGGCAAGAGACTCACTTGAGCCCAGGAGTTGGAGGTTGCTGTGAGCTGTGATGCTACAGCAGTCTACCCAGAGGGATAGCTTGAGGCTCTGTCTCAAAATAAATAAATAAATAAATAAATAGATAAAAATATTAATACGTGCAGTTAATTGTTTCTCCCAAAAGAAAGAGTCCTTGGGAGAAATATGATAAAAGTAAACATTGGTGGAGAAAATTCTCGTTACTCATCAAACTCCCTCTCCTTCCCAGGACAAGTCTTGCATCCTCGTGACTCCATGTTTCTCTGATCAAGTTTTCCTCTACCAGAAATGTCCCTTCACTGTCAACCTTGATGTCTTTGTTCTAAATCAGCTCAAAGAGTACATTCTTTTCTTGTCCAAGAAGACATAATTGCTTCCTATCAGTGCTGCAATATAATCTGCATATGCTTTTATTACATAACTTAAATAAATAATAACCAAACAATAAGTATCTGTCTCCCTTATTATATCAGAAGCTTAAAAGCAGGAACTGTGTCTTTTCCACTGTCACAGTCTCCTCCCAGCACCTATGTCAGCGTCTGTTAAAGGAAGGATTAACAGAATATACTAAAGAATGAACAATAAACAGTATTATAACAGGGCAAGGAGTTCAGAATCCCTTTCACCAAAAATCTTCCTAAATGCTAAAGCCCTACCATATCAATCAGACCAATTAAAAGGAAACAAGTCTCTCTACATATTCCTTCACCCTATCAGATAACCTTCAGGCCAGCAATATTCCTAAGACCTCTTCTATGTTCTCACTTGAGATCTTGCAAAGTGCTGTTGAATTCCAAACTTTCCCATTTTCTTTTCTTTTTTTAATAGAGACAGAGTCTCACTTTGTCACCCTAGGTAGAGTGCCATGGCGTCACAGCTCACAGCAACCTCCAACTCCTGGGCTGAGGCGATTCTCTTGCCTCAGCCTCCAGAGTAGCTGGGACTACAGGCGCCTGCCACAATGCCCGGCTATTTTTTTGTTGCAGTTTGGCCACAGCCAGGTTTGAACCCGCTACCCTTGGAATAAGGGGCCGGCACCCTACCCACTGAGCACAGGCGCCGCCCATACTTTCCCATTTTCTATCATTCACAGTTTTTCTAAGTTCAGCCTTTCTAGTTTTTCTCTCATCTGCTTATTTCCATGCAATTTCTCACATTTCATCAATTTCATCCAACTTTTATCTGCGTTCCAAAACAGTTATTGTCCATTAAAAACCTCCAGAACATTAAGAATAGAAGTGTAATTTTTCTCTCACATTGGAAGTTTTCATTTATAACCATCCAATTGTCTTATCTATACCACTCTAAAATTACAATTAATAACTGTTAAGTAGCAAAGTAGGGGGCAAAGAACAACGTCAGAATGCCAGGAATCCACTTGCACTTTCCATTCTATCTGAATCTGTCTGTAGATACGAGTTTTTATTAGCATGAGTAATGTGCCAGACACTGTGCTAGGTGCTACGGATATACACAGAAAAAACAAGGAGCACGGTTTAGTGGAGAGGGGAAAGGCTACTCAGTATTTACAGGGCAGTGTGATAAGTGCTATAGCCACGTGAAAAACACATAAACGGGACGAGATTGTTCTACCTCAGAAGATCCAGTCTTGGCAGAGTGAGTGTCCACTTACTCAACTTCCAAAGTCCATGAAGTCCCTGAATCCCCAACAGCCAAACACACTAAATACTAGTGCATTGCCTTAATGTATAAAGCAGTGTGTGAAATTACAATGATCTGCAGTCCTGCTGAGATCTGGAATTATAAGTTTGGGACTATGAACTAGGCACAACTTGGTGGAAACACGGAAACATCCAACCATCTGCCTTTTTCTTCCAAGATTACCCTTCCTTCTTTTTCCAGTTTTCCTCAACCTCTCTGTGCCCAAGTAGAATCTTTTGTTGCTAAAATAGTAACCACCAAGTGTCATATCTTCTTGTCTTACCAACTGTTTCTAAATCATGTTAGTGTAGTTATTTTATAATGACAATTAAAAAAAACTCTCTCAAATGAGCATTTCTTTGACCAACATAAACTCAGAGTCATAAATCCACTGATGTTTTACATAAATACAGTTCCCATTGATTATCAGCATTCAGAGATAGGTAGCTTCTTCATCCCGAACTCAGCTTCTCCACTATTTATCTGACCTGCTCTTAGGAAAGGCCACTTTACAAGCCCTCTCTACAGCCTAAGGAGACAACCAAAGCAAAACAGTAGTTACATCCCCACTGCCTCAACGGGGGAATTGTCAGCCTTCCAAATTGAATGACCCCAGTTCACTGTACCTCTGCTTTACCCACAAATAATATTCTTTAGCAATTTCCTCATAATTCTGCATTGTGACAGAAATAAAATCAAACCACCCTGTTTGTTTTCAATAATTTTCCCACACAGAGCAAGTCAAAGTCCTTTTTCAGGAAAGGGCATCTGCAATGAGGTCAACAGTTCCTAGAGGTGCTCCACTGGGAAGCTGAATCCAGGTCCATTTCTATAAATTTAAAATGGGATTTTTCATAGAGTTCTGCTAAATCTGATTTTCAAAGGTCCAAACTATCCCCAGACATCCCTTTTCTCTCTTGGATAACTTCCACAATAAATACAGTGTGAGGGAGGGAGTCTGGGGGTCTTACAGAATACTCCCCTCACTCCCTGCTCCATCAGTACAACTCCATTTCTATTTCGAGGTATTTGTAGCTATCACAAACCTGTCAAGAGTTAAGAGTACAAGGGCTACGTTCTCCAGACACATTAGTCTTTAACTCCTAAAAGTTCCTTGTTCACGAGCAGACAAATTATTTTATCTGGCTTTTTGTTAGCTGATAAATCAGAGGTAAACATTAGGGGTAGAAAATTTTAGAGACAACCACCCACCACATCAGTCCACAGAATTTATCTCTTCAAAAAATAGCGAGAATGTTTAGAGTCCTGGGATCCCTCTAAGGAAGAATTTCTCTTAGCTGGCTCTATTTCTACCCCCCCTCATCTTGGCAACTTATCTTCAAAGTTCTTACCAAACATGTTCACCATTCTCATGCCTAACCTACTCATCTCCAATCCCATAAAGCCCAGAAGGCAACAGCTGGCAGCATTTCAGCTGTCCTCTCTTCTGGAAGTTCTCCATCTGTATAGGGCCCAGTTATGCACTACCAGGGCTTTGGAGGACTACCAGCAAGGCTTCTGGCCAACAGCAAAAAACACAGATTGGGACTTCATGTACTGGGGTGCCCTGGATGGACAGAAGTCCTTGTCATTCTTCTGAAGTGTTTTCTCAATCACTCTTTACCCTAAATAGCAAACAGGAAACAAAGCCCTCTGGGCTTAGTACACACTTTCCCAGTTCCCTACCCATACATCAGTTAATTGTCAATAAAACTATAATCTCACTAACGCTAGTGAAAATTTAACGAACTAGTTACGCTCATTTTATGATTCCAAATTATCCAAACTGCTCTGGAAAGTATGAATTAAGTAATTAGATTCCCTTACTCAGTATTTTCAACTCTAGAAAGCTAATGTGGAGAAACCGTCGGTGGTTAAATTACAGTATAACCACTCCAAGCACAGTCATTAAAAGTGGGCGATACAGCAACATGGATAACTTTGCCTCAGAAACAAAAGATTATAAAAAAAATTATAAACGAAAACAAAAGATTAGAAAGAAATCTTACAACCACCATATGATGGGGCCTTGAAGCCATCAGGAATGATGTTATTTCTTATAAGGTTTGCTTGAGCAGTAGCAGAAATTTCCCATCCTCATGCCCACAGGTCTCAATAAAACCTTTCTCAAGTGGGACGTGAAAACATAATCACAAAATATTTCCTACTAGAAATTCTCAGAGTCTTATTACTGCAAGTGATCAATCACCTATTTACAGATGAATCTTCGCACACTTAGCATTTAATCCCATAATAACCCTGCGAGAGTGCATATATAGAAACCGCTATTCTAGCATATTAAGTCACTACCCAAGGTCATAACAGTTGTCAGAACCAACAGTCAAACATCCGGTCTTCTTGCAAGTTTTTCACTGTTCTTCGTCGTGTTTTTCAAGTTCCTCAAACCTCAACTAAACGCCATCATTAATACTATCCCCAGAAACAAAATTTCTGTCCCACCACACTGATGTGATCACAGCCTCTCAATATTTGAGACGATTCCTGAATCCTACACCAGATTCTATTACGATAATAGCAAAAAATCTGCTTCGCGAGTATAAACTGCACGTTATTCAAATGTTTTCACAAAAGTTTAAGACGACCACAGCTTTGCATAACACTGTCACAAAAAGGAGGAAGAGGGCTGGCTGACAGCGGGCCATCTGGGCTCTCTCCCAGCGCCACGTGGGAAACGCGAGCCCTAAAGGTCGTAGTGGCCACCGCGCGCGGCGCCGGGGTCACGGAGGACCTCGCTCCGCAGTCCCGGGGCCGAAAGCGCGGCGAGGGGTCCTCCAAGCCCAGGGGCGCCCACAGGCCTCACCTTGAGAGTCTCGTAGGCGGTCGCCACCAGCAGGAAAGCCTCCTCGGCGCTCTGCGGCGTCCGGCCGGGGCCCTCGGCGCCGGGCTCGGGCCGGTAGCGGTCCGGGTGGTAGCGGCGCGCCAGCTGGCGGTAGGCCCGCGCGATCTCCGCCTTGCCGGCCGAGCGGCTCACGCCCAGCACCTCGTAGCAGTCCCGCGTGCCGCAGTAGAGCCCCTCCACCAGGGCCCCCGCCGGCCGCGCCCGCAGCAGCACCAGCAGCACGGGCCACAGCAGCACCAAGCAGCGCCGGCCGGCAGCCCCGGCTCCCCGGCGTGAACCGAGCGGTGCCGCCATTCCGGCCTCGCTGGCGGCCCGGCCACCCCAGCGGCTCTCCTGCACTCCTCCCGGCGCCCAGCTCGGCCTCCAGACCCAGCTCCACCTCAGCAGCCGGCGGCCCCGCGCAGGCGCACAGGGGCGGCTGCGGCTACCACTTCCTGTCCGAGCCGTTGCCCCGGGAGAAGGACGCCGCAGCCCCGGGCCGCTTCCGGCCTGCTGCACCCGCCCCTCGTTCCGGCAGCCGGAAGATGTTCCGCGTCGGATTCGTGGAAGGCGGCTGCGCGGCCCAGGCTCACTTAGACCTTTGGAGCGCTCTGACGTCCACCGTGGCTGTCACGGGCAACCTTTTCGACATCATGCCAAAAAAACACAAGATTCTCAGTTAAATTTGAATTTCAGATGAACCACAAATGATTTTTTTACTTGCTACAAATAGGTGCTCTGGCTCTGTTTCATCCCGGGTTTTAAAGCCAAGTCTCCAGCCCCCCCGGAGCCTTCCCCATGTGCTTCCTTTCCAACAGAAGATGAACAAATTCTAGGCGCTTGTCTACTAGGGACCCCAAAAATTCTTGGCTATCTAGTTCAGGGTTTCTCAGCCTCCACACTATTTACATTTTGGATCAGATAATTCGTTGCCTTGCACTGCCTGTCCTATGCATTATAAAATGTTTAGCAGTATTCCTGGCCTCCACACTAGATGCTTGTAGTACCACCAACCCCAATCGTGATAATCAAAAATGTCTCTAGATATTGCCAAATGTCTCCTTTGGGTAGGATTGCCAGAAAAAAAGTACAAGATGTTAAGTTAACTTGGAATTTTAGATAAACAATGATTTTCCAAGTACCACCAACCCCAATCATGATAATCAAACATGTCTCTAGATATTGCCAAATGTCTCCTGGGGGTAGGATTGCCAGAAAAAAGTACAAGATGTTCAGTTAACTTTAGAATTTTAGATAAACAACCATTTTTCAGTATGTCCCAACTATTGCATGGGACTACATAGCAAGATGAAGTTTGTAAAAAAAAAAAAAAAAAATTGCAGGGGCAGTGCCTGTGGCTCAAAGGAGTAGGGCGCAGGCCCCATATGCTGGAGGTGGCAGGTTCAAACCCAACCCTGGCCAAAAACTGCAACCAAAAAAAAAAAAATTGTATCATTCACTTGGGAAATATTTATTGAGTCTCTACTATGAGCCAGGCACCCGTTTAGGCAGTGGGGAGACTGTAATACTTTTTTTTTTTTTTTGGTAGAGACTGTCTCACTTGAGGTAGAGTGCTGTGGTGTCACAGCTCACAGCAACCTCCAACTCCAGGGCTTAGACAATTCTCTCACCTCAGCCTCCCAAGTAGCTGAGACTACAGGAGCCCACCACAACGCTAGGCTATTTTGTTGTTGTTGCAATTTGGCCGGGGCCGGGTTTGAACCTGCCACCCTCGGTATATAGGGCCTGCGCCCTACCCACTGAACCACAGGTGCCACCCTGTAATACATTCTTTTAATAAAATGAAGTAAGGAAATAAAATATATAGCATTAGATAGCACATATATCATACACTATAAATATATAGAGATACATAATTCATGGAAACATATGAGAGAATTGTCTAACCTGAATAGAGTCAGAGACAATTATTAGGGTCAGTTCCAGGGGGAATCAACAGCCGCATTGACTTTGAAGGACAAATAGAAAATGACTTGAAGGATAAGGGTGAGAGAGGAGTTTGGGGATAAGGGAATGTGGGGTACCTAGGAGAGAAAAGAGCCACAGGCAAGAAAAAAAGCCTGAAGACAGTCCCTAAGACTAGGAGTGGAGGTGACAAGAGTAAGGGACGGAGTTGGAGAAGGGGTATAAGCAATCATTTTATTCCATGTTGAAGAAGCTTTTCTTTATCCTAGGAGTAGTGGAGAACCAATGTGAAATTTTTAAGCAGTAAAGAGACTGCTTAAAGATCTGCATTTTAGAACCATCACTCTGCCCAAGAAAATGAGTTGGGAGATGTCAGGAAGATCATTAGGTGACAGTTGTAAAAGTCCATGTAAGAGCTCTACGGGCCTGTTTCAAGGTTGTGGCACTGAGAATGGAGAAAGGAAAAGCTTTAAATATATTTATGAGGCAAAATTGGCAGTATTTAGTCATTGGTTCTGGAAAAGTGAAGGAAAGGAATGAGACATAATAATGCCTAGATTTCTAGTTTGGGCAACCAAGTATTATCTCTGAAAGAGGGAGCACAGAAGGAAACCATGTTGTGTTTAGAAGTCATTGGATCATGTCATTTCTATATTTGAAACATTTGACGAGCTCGGCCCCTGTGGCTCAAGTGGCTAAGGCGTCAGCCACATACACCTGAGCTGGCGGGTTTGAATCCAGCCCGGGCCCACCAAACAACAATGATGGCTGCAACCAAAAAATGGCCAGGCGTTGTGGCGGGCGCCTATGGTCCCAGCTACTTGGGAGGCTGAGGTGGGAGACTCGCTTGAGCCCAGGAGTTGGAGGTTGCTGTGAGCTGTGATGCCATAGCACTCTACTCAGGGCGACAGCTTGAGACTCTGTCTCAAAAAAAAAAAAAAAAATAGAAACATTTGATGATTCCTATTGACACTTGCCTCAATCCCAGTTACCCAGTTCACTTCCTGCATGCAGTCTCCTCTTATAGAAGCTCTTGCTACTTGTTCAGGGCTCTCCTTCCCAAATGGAAGAAGTTCCCATAATGCTTTGAAATAGAGGAAATTTTCTACGTTATATATTTGGTCATATTACTTTTATCAAACTTTACCATCAGATTTGAGTTACTTTAACATAATGCTATAGTTTGTATGTATCCCTCCATAATTCATATGTTAAAACCTAAAATTCAATGTGATCCTATGAAAAGATGAGGGTTTGGGGGAAGTGATTGAGTCATGCACATTCTACCCTCATGAAATGATCAGTGCCCTTATAAAAGGGCATGAGGAACTAGCTAGCCCTTTTTCCCCTTGCTGTTGGCCATATGAAGACACGCTGTCTGTCGTTTTGGAGGATACAAGAGGCACCATCTTCAAAGCAGAAAGGAAGCCCTTACCAGACACAGAATTTTCTGGTGCCTTGACCGTGGACTTTCCAGCCTCAGAACTATAAGGAATACATTTCTATTATTTGTAAATTACCCAGCCCGTAGTATTTTGTTAGGGCAGCATGAATGGACTAAGGCATGGCTATTGGTATTCTGTGACAATCTGATCTCAGATACTCTACTTTTGCTCACACTGTTCCTTCTGCCTGAAATGTCATCCCTCCCCACCTTCTTATGCTCTTTCCAGCCCCTTATATCTTTTTTTTTAAAGACAGAGTCTCACTTTGTCACCCTCGGTATAGTGCCGTGGCATCACAGCTCACAGCAACCACAACCTCTTGGGCTTAAGCGATTCTCTTGCCTCACCTCCCAAGTAGCTGGGAGTAGCTACTGCCACAACACCCAACTACAGCTCCTTATATCTTACAGAATTTAGCCTAAGTGTTTCTACTTGGAAGAAATTTTCTGACTCATCTCCCAGGTCATAGTCTGGCACCTAATTTAGAAATGTATCACAGGCTCGGCGCCTGTGGCTCAAGCAGCTAGCCAGCCACATACACCTAAGGTGGCAGGTTCGAATCCCCAGCCCGGGCCCGCCAAACAACAATGACAGCTGCAACCAAAAAATGGCCAGGCGTTGTGGTGGGCGCCTGTAGTCCCAGCTACTTGGGAGGCTGAGGCAGGAGACTCTCTTGAGCCTAGGAGTTGGAGGTTGCTGTGAGCGTGATGCCATGGCACTCTACCCAGGGGGATAGCTTGAGGCTCTGTCTCAAAAAAAAAAAAAAAAAAAAAGAAATGTATCACATAGTCAAACTCTTAGAAGTAAAGAATAAAATGGTAGTTGCCAGGGGTTCAGGAGAGGGAGAAAAGGGAAGATGTTGATCAATAGGTATAAAGTTTCTATTATGCAAGACAAGTAATTTCTGCTATACGACATTGTGCCTGTTGATAACAGTACTATATTGAACACTTGAAATCCTGTTAAGATGCTGGGTACAGTAGCTCACACCTGTAATCCCAATATATTGGGAAAAGATTACCTAAGACCAGGAGTTTAAGACCAGCCTGGACAAGAGAGAGAGGCTATCCCTACAAAATAGATAAATAAATAAAAATAATATATGTATATATATATATATATATTTTTTTTTTAGTTAGCCAGGTATAGGTACTCACACCTGTAGTCCCAGCTACTCTGGAGACTGAGGCTGGAGGATAGCTTGAGTCCAGGAGTTTGAGGTTGCACTGCGCTATGATGGTGCCACTGCACTCTAGCTGGGCAACAGAATGAGACCCTGTCTAAAAACAAATCTGTTAAGAGAGTGGATCCCATGTTATTCTTACCGTAATAAAAAGATTAAATGAGGCTGGGCATGGAGGTTCATGTCTGTATTCCTAGCACTCTGGGTGGCCAAGACAGGAGGATTGCTTGGGATCAGGAGTTAAAGACCAGCCTGAGCAAGGGCGAGACCTTTGTCTCTACAAAAAATAGAAAAAATTAGGTGGGCATAAAGCGCACCAGTCCAGGAATGGATTAACAAGCACTATTCAACCATTTAAAAAGATGAGGACTTTACATCTTTTGTATTGACCTGGATGGAGTTGGAACACATTCTTCTTAGTAAAGTATCACAAGAATGGAGAAGCAAGAATCTAATGCACTCAAATTTAATATAAAGCCAGTAGACGACCTAACACAAACCCCCCAAGTGAAAATCTCAATCAATTGAAGGTGGGGGGTGGGGAACAAGGGAGTGGGGAGAGGGGAGGATGGAGGAGGGAGGGTTCTGGTGTATGGCACACCTCTTGGAGGCAGGACACAACTATTTTACCTAACAAATGCAAACAGTGTAACCGAATTCTTTTGTACCCTCAATGAACCTGAGATAATAATAAAGAAAATTAATTGAGCATGGGGGCTAGCTCCTGTAATCTGAGCTACTTGGGAGGCTGAGGCAGGAGGATCACTTGAGCCCAGGAGTTTGAGGTTGTTGTGAGCTACGATGATGCCGCTGTTGTCTATCCAGGGGGCAATGGGGTGAGACTCTGTCTCAAAAAGAAAAGTCAAATGACGTTAGGAAAAGCTCACTTCAAAGCAGACAGAACTTTGGTTCCCATCTCAGTTATTCTCTGAGCTGCCAACTCACTATTCTTTACCCTGGGAAACTGCACACTTGGCCAACATTTCCTCATTGCTGTCTGGCTGGGTGTTAAACTCTGCCAGTAGAGGGCGCTGGGGCGGTACAACAAGACTGGAGAAGGAAAAGGAGACGTGTTCCCTGTGCAGCGCCAGTGTCTTTGCTGCCCCATTGATGATGGCTTCTGCTGCGGTTTGAACCATGTTGCCCTCAAAAGATATGTTCAAGTCCTAGCCCCGGTACGTGTGAATGTGACCTTATTTGGAAAAAAGGTCTTTTCATGTAATTACTGGTTAAAATTAGGTCCCCCTGGATTAGGGTGCGGTGGCGGTGGGCCCTCTAACCCGGGGCCCTAACCCAGTGACTAGTTAGTGTCCTTATAATAGAAAATAGGCGTGCGCCACGGGGGAGACAACTGTATGAAGACACAGGCAGAGATTGGAGAAGAACCAGAGGATGCCAAGGATTGCTCGCTGGCAATCATCAGTGGCTAGGAGAGAGGCAAGTAGCGGATTGTCCCTCAGGGGCCCCAGAAGGAACCAACCTTACTGACACCCTGATTGATTTCAGTCTTCCAATATCTAGAATTGCAAGAGAAGGAATCCCTGCTGTTTTAAACCACCCAGTGTGTGGCAATTTGTTACAACACTAGGAGTTAGTGTCCTTGTAACCAGATTGGTAGCAAAGCGTTGTTAGCGCTTAGCCGAGCCGATTTCTTTCTTTTTCTCTTTTGGCCAGGGCTGGGTTTGAACCTGCCGCCTCGGGCATATGGGACCAGCACCCTACCCTTTGAGCCACAGGCGCCGCCAGCTGAGGCAATTTCATCCTCAGAGAAGCAGGCACCATCCTTCAGGAGCGACCAAACTCTCTCAGTGCAAAAGGTGTGATAAATGCAGGTTTATGTAGTAAGTTTAATGTTACATGTATTTTAGCCCAATTTAAAAATTTAGCCCAATTTCAGATGGGGCAAGAGCCTCCTCTGAGTTTCTAATTTCCGTATTTGTTTGCTTTCCCCTCAGCTCTAGGAGTGGCAGCTTCTCTCTGTGTTATTTCTTTTTTCTAATTTTTTTATTGTGTATTAACATAAAATTTGCCATTTTAATAATTTAAAAGTGTACAATTCAGTAGCATTAAGTACACTCACAATGTTGTCCAACCATCACCTCTAGTTCCAAAACTTTTCATCACCCCAAAAGGACATCTTGTATCTATTAAGCCTGCATTTACTATTTCTTTTTCTGTAATTATCATTGAAATACTTTTCCACTTTTTAGTATCTAAATATGGCCAACAGCAAGCATAAAAGAACATTCCTAACTGGAAGGAAGATAAAACAAAGTACCAGGGAGCCAGGAAAGATCCCAAAAGTTCTAGTCCAGGCCAAGGTCAAGTGGGAGGATACATCCTGCATAGAATTGCCCTTCTCAAAAAGATAAGGAATGGGCTTGAAAAGTGGTGTCTGAACTAGGTTTCACTTTATTTCTCTCACTGTGGAAAACCCTATGAACCAGAATCTGCAATAAAATATTAGGTATATAATCATATGAATCGGAAATTATAAAACTTGAATGAAATGCAAAAGTTCCTAGAAAAACATAAAATATCAATATTGGTGCTTGTATTAATATTAAGGAAACATAAAAGTCATCCAGAGTTGTTTCTTCTGAAAACAAAAAACCAAGATCCTACAAAAATTAGACTTTCAAACCTACCCATTAATTTTATGAAGTAATATCATATTAATTTCAAAACCAAAAGAAGAGTAATATAAAAAATAATAACAGCTAATTGAATCCAACAATATTTTTTTAAAGCCTACGTAATTTTTTTTATTTTTTGAGACAAGAGTCTCTGTTGCATAGTTTAAAGGGCAGGGGCATCAGCTTAGCTCACAGCAACCTCAAACTCCTGGATTTTTTTTTTTTTTTTTGAGACAGAGCCTCAAGCTATCCCCCTGGGTAGAGTGCCGTGGCTTCACAGCTCACAGCAACCTCCATCTCCTGGGCTCA
>NW_003852409.1:15067324-15068459 GCF_000181295.1 Otolemur garnettii | reverse complement strand
GCTGAGCCTATGGCATTGTTTCACTGCTATTCCCGTCTTTAATTTTGCCAGGCTTGTATGATTATAATCTCTCTCTATCTTCTCAGTACATGCCTCCTTTTTTTTTCCTTTTTTGCGAATTAAATATCTGTTTCTTCCCTATCCTGAAATCCACCCACTTGAAGAATGGCAGAGGGAGACTGGGGGCTGGGAGAATGTCTACGTGTATTAGCTCCATTTTTTTCCAGAGGCACAGTCCTTTATCGGTCAACCCTCTCAGTCACGTGTGTGAAGAAACTTACTTTGCAACTCTTCCGTTCCTCTGACGTTTTAATCTGGGGCAAGCAAAAAAATCACACAGCTCACACAACCTACCCAAAGTGGGTTTATATCCTGGACCCGCTGGGGCATCAGGAATGCAGAAGCCACTGCTTACTTGCTGACCTGAGAGTCACGTAAAGGTAACTGTTGGGGGGGGGGTGGAGGTAACTGTTGGGCATAGATTTTGTAGAGGACGCGTTCTGGTTCAGCATCTTCCTGTTTGGTTGGTTCCAGGACACCAGAAACTGTGCCGGTTCCAAAATTGTCCAGCAGAGGGTGCTACCCACTCCAGCACCGTCCATCGCAGATGTCTGATGCCTGCACTCCACAATTTATAGACTGGTTTCAATTTTCTCTAGCTTTTTTCAGAACTCAGCAACGAAGCACTTTTTCAAACCAAGCACCTAAAAAGAGAAAATAAACCTATATGATTGGTTGCATAGACACAAAGGGAAAGCTAAAAACAGCTCCAGTGCGTTTCCCCTCAACTCATTCCCCTGTCAGGCTTCCTATCAGGATGGAGGTGAAAGGGATTTTTTATCCTGTAGTCTCAGCCACTCAAGAGGCTGAGGCAGGAGGATCGCCTGGACCCAGGAGTTTGAGGTTGCTGTGCGCTAGGCTACCGCCATGGCACTGTAGTCTGGGTGACAGCATGAGATTTTGTCAGAAAAGGGAAGGAAAGAGAAGGGGAGGGGAGGAGAGGGGAGGGAAAGGTCTGATAATTAGCTAAAAGAATTGAAAGCGAGAGCTCAAAGAAGTATTTCCACATCCATGTTCATTGCAGCATTATTCACAATAGCCAGGTAGTAGGCTTGGCACCTGTGGCTCAGGCGGC
>NW_003852409.1:15065982-15066998 GCF_000181295.1 Otolemur garnettii | reverse complement strand
AGGCTCTGTCTCAAAAAAAAAAAAAACAATAGCCAGGTAGTAGAACTCAAATGTTCACAGACAAGTAAATGGATAAAGAAAATCTGGCACAAACCTCTAGGACATTATTCTAAGTGAAATAAGACAGTCACAAAATAACTAATACTGAGTGGCTCTACTCATGTGAGGCACCTAGTCAAACTCGGAACGGAAAGTAGAATGGCAGTTGCCTAGATCTAGAGGGAGGTGGAAGTAAGGAGCTGTTTAATGGGTAGAATTTCAGCCCCGCAAGATCAAAAAGTTCTAGAGATCTGTTTCCCAACCGTGTGAATAAAGTTAAACCACTGAACTGTATACTTAAAAATGGCTAACGTGGTCAATTTTCTATTACGTTCTTGCCACAGTTTTTTAAAAATGTAAAACCATTTTTACTTTGAAGGTTGTATAAAACTAGGCAGCAGGCTGCACTTAGCCACTTTGCCAACTCCTGATCTAATCTACAGTCAGTCTTCAAATTTGATGTTGTTTGAAGTTACCCTCCTCCACCTCAATCTAATTCAGGTTCCTCTGGTTGCCGTGTCTCCTTAATAGTTTTTCAGTCTTCCTTTGACTTTTATGACCTTGACACTTTTGAAGATTATTAACCAATTATTTTGCAGAAGGTCCCTCAATTTGAGTATGCTCTTTCCTTGACATTAAATCTGGGTTATGTATTTCTGCCAGGATATTATAAAATTGATAATGGATCCTTCTGAAAATATATCAGAAAGCACAAGATAGTATCTGTTTGTCTCATCATTGGTGATGTTGACTTTGACTGATCGTCTGCCAGATTTTTCCACTGTAAAGTGATCTTTATCCCCATTAGTAAATAATTTATGAAGAGATACTTTTAGAAACATAGTATTTAGAAAGTAAATACCCTGTTCCTCATTAAACTTTCACCCATTTATTTT
The DNA here is from genome assembly GCF_000181295.1 of Otolemur garnettii. Classification (NCBI taxonomy): domain Eukaryota; kingdom Metazoa; phylum Chordata; class Mammalia; order Primates; family Galagidae; genus Otolemur; species Otolemur garnettii. Next base: position 15,066,063 of record NW_003852409.1, on the reverse strand, counting down.
AGCTTCTGTGATGCTTGCCTGAATCAATTATTATTAATTTCAAATGATAGAATTCTAATTCCATCTGACTTTATTAGCTAG
>NW_003852409.1:15063892-15065590 GCF_000181295.1 Otolemur garnettii | reverse complement strand
TTAATTGGTATTATTAATTGTAGGTGCTAATATTTTATATATTTTATTATTTGTGTTGAAGTTCGGATTGTCTTAGTTTTGGCCCATTAAATGACCTTTAAGGTCCTTTAGATATTGTCCCCTACCCTTAATTGTTCCCATCACATTCTACACACTTTCTTACTGAAACAAAAAGATGTTTCGGGGGCCAGGCTCGGTGGCTCATGTCTGTAATCCTAGGAGGCCAAGGCCAGTATATTGCCTGAGCTCAGGAGTTGGAGACCAGCCTGAGAGAGAGAAAGACCCCATCTCTACTAAAAAATAGCTGGGTGTTGTGGTGGGCACCTGTAATCACAGCTACTTGGGAGGCTGAGGCAAAAGAACCATTTGAGCCCAGGACTTTGAGGTTGCTGTGAGCTGTGACACCAGGGTACTCTACTGAGGGTGACAAAGCAAGACTATGTCTCAAAATAATAATGACGACTATGATGATGATGATGGAAGCATTTTACAGAAATCACATAAGTTTAACCTTCCCTGAATTTGTTCTTATCTATAAGAGGATCTACCTCACCTGTATTGGGAGGTAGACTAGAACAGGAAAAGCACAGGACTTTGAAGTGGACTAACTCTGCTTCAAAACCCTACCCTGCTACTAGCTGTGTGATCTTGTCTCAGTTATTTTACCTCTCAGCGGTTTGGCTTCCTGAGGCTCTGAGGAAGATAATAATACTAAGCCCATCCTTGGATCATCACAAAGACAAGAAATACTAGATACCAAGGGCAACTCCGGGCAAGGCCCTCAGTGCACTCCAGCCACGTCATACGGGAAGAGGCATTAGTAATCTCTCTCCAAATGGACTATGTACTATGTATTAAGAGATTCTTGTAATTATGAGATAACATTAATATTTAGCTCTATAATTATTTTGTAAGTATTATCCTACCAGACCAATGAAGTGGAAATTGTAGAGGAGAAAGAAGAAAACAAGTCTGTCTGTTAAGTCCATGGCCACAGGAGAACATCCATGAGGAATGCCCAACAAACATCTAACAATGACTTCTGCTTTTGACCCTGTATGCCACCTATATTATCTGAATTATTTGACAAGAAGAATGCTTTTATTACTTGTGTGATTTCATCGAGTTAAGTTCATTGTTCCCTCAGGTCCACTGAAACCGAAGATCAGGGGACTGAATAGATTGAGGTTTTGTCTTGGAACAAAGTAAAGAAAACTCTTTCTCCTTGATTTTTTTGGATTTTTTATTCCATATTCTAACCATCTATAGGTGATTACATAACAGCCATGACTTAGCCTAATCACCATGACTTGGCTGATTTTACTATTCAGACCTTCTGAGTCATGATGATTAGGAAAGCTCTCGTTTGCCCTGGTGTGGCCAAATAGCCTTACCTTCAGTTTAATGTCAAGCCAAGTAGTGTCTTTCTAAGACTCATGTGTTAATATCCCAACTCCCAGAACCTCAGAAAGTAACTTAATTTGGAGATAGGTGGCTTAGCGCCTGTGGCTCAAGTGGCTAAGGCTCTAGCCACATACACCTAAGGTGGCAGGTTCAAATCCAGCCCAGGCCCACCAAACAACATTGACAGCTGCAACCAAAAAATAGTCAGGCGTTGTGGCGGGCGCCTGTGGTCTCAGCTACTTGGGAGGCTGAGGCAGGAGACTTGCTTGAGCCCAGGAGTTGGAGGTTGCTGTG
>NW_003852409.1:15058552-15063087 GCF_000181295.1 Otolemur garnettii | reverse complement strand
CATGGAGTCACAGTTCACAGCAACCTCAAACTTTTGGGCTCAAGCAATTCTCTGGTCTCAGCCTCCCAAGTAGCTGGGACTACAGGCCCAGGCACAATGCCTGGCTATTTTTAGAAGCAGGGTCATGCTCAATCCACCTGCCTTGGCCTACCAGAGTACTAGGATTACAGGTGTGAGCCACTGTGCCCGTCCTCATCTCTTGGAATTCTAAACTTTTCACTCAGTGCCTTGTTGATTGAATGCCTGGCAAGGGGAGAAAGGGAATCCTAAACCCAGGCATCAGCTCAGAAGCCTTTAACTAACCAGAGATTGGTTTAGAGACAGGCGGATCAGTGAGAGGTAGAGGACTTTTGCTAGGAATTCTGGGAGATGGACTTTTTTCTTCTTTTTCTCTCCTGTAGAGTAGCTGAGCTGCTGCAGCCATTAACTCACAATGAGGAGAGCAAGCGTTAGGATTATGCTGATGCCATGGAGAGCAGCGTGTAAGCACGAAATCTTGAAATCTCAACTTAGACTAACGTTGAAGCCAGGCTTTCTGGACTTTCCAGTTACATGAGCCAATAAATCTCCTTTATTTATTTAAGCCATGAGTCTTCTGTTATTTGCAAGAAAAAAAAATATCCTAAAGATACAGGTAATGACAAGATTATAAATGTGAAAAAAAGTCAGGTAATGCTGGTTAAAGAGGGAGATACTAGAGGAAATTACAGGGAAGTTTTAAAGTTCTTTAAACTTATTTTATTTTTTTTTTTTGAGACAGAGTCTCACTGTGTCGCCCTTGGTAGAGTGCTGTAGTGTCATAGCTCACAGCAACCTCAAACTGTTGGGCTCAAGCGATTCTCTTGCCTCAGCCTCTCAACTAGCTGAGACTACAGGCGTCCAACACAACAGCCGGCTACTTTTAGAGATGGGGGGGGCTCGCTCTGGCTCTGGCTCAGGCTGGTCTTGAACTCCTGAGCTCAGGCAATCCGCCCGCCTCGTCCTCCAGAGTGCTAGGATGACAGACATGAGCCACTGCGCCTGGCCTTAAACATTTTTCAACTGCTTCATTAATTTATATGACATGACCAACAAAGATTGGGCCAGAGGTTGGGAGTATAAAATTGAATTAGACCCAGTGTGGGGTGCCCGAAACTTATTTTAGGCCAGTGGAGAAGTCAAAAGATGGTTACTGCGAGCTAGCGTTTAATGAATGAATGTTTACCATGGGTTTGTACCGGTGTAAGTACTTGATATTTAGTAACTTATTTTATTCTTTAAAAGATACTGAATTTTCATAATTTCTGGGGGCTAAGCACTGTTTTTATGCCCGTCTTGCATCTAGGGTGAACTGAGGCAGGGAGAACTTAAGTAAACTCTCCGAAATCTACAGCCGGTGCGGGCTTGGAACTTGAGCAATTGAAAACAGGACACTTGTGTTTGCGCACAGTCCCAGCCTCAGACCACACGGGTGTGGCGGGTGGGATGCCTCAGGGGTAGGCGTGCTCACTCCTACCCCGGAGAGTCTGGGAAGGATTCACCGAGGAGCGACTCCTGCGCTGGCCGGAGAAAGGTGAGTGGGAGCGCGCCAGGCAGCCTGGGCAGGCGGGGTCAGCGCGGGGTACCGCGAGGAAGGCGCGGACGGTCACGCTGCCCGGAGCCGGGGACCGGAGCCAGCGCGGCGTCCACCTGGGGGCCTGCCTGTGGCCCCTCCGGGTCTGCGCGGCTGAGGTTGAGGCTAGTTCCCCCATCCCGGGGCTGCTTCCCTCCTGGTTCCCAATTCCAGGACGGCAGGGCTCGGATGGGGTTTTTATGATCGGGAATGTAACGCAGACGCACACACGCGCACACACGCGCACACACGCGCACACACACACTTGCATTCTTGGAACTCCGATTTCCCCCGTGACTCTCCGGGACTGCCTCCACCCGTCCGCGAGCAGCCCCGCCCCGGGTGCCCCGCCCGTCCCCGGGCCCTGTAAATGCAGCTCCCGGCGCTGCGCCGCCCTCCGGCTCTCGGAACTCGCGGACTCCTCCTGTAAGTGGACACCCTACTTCCCTTTCCTTCTTCTCCGGGATTGCAGACGGGTGTTGGAGGGAAGCGCAAAGCCTGGTTGCATTTCCGGGACACCCAGAGCCGCCTGCCCTGGAGAAAGGGCTGGGGGAGCAATTGGCGGGACTGCAGAACCGGGGCGAGGGTGGAAGGAGGGGTGTGAGGCGAGCTGCACCGATCCGGACCGCGCCAGGGCCCTGCCTAAAATCAGCGAGACTCTACCCGCATCTCACCTGCCTCTGGGTCAGACACTTCCCAGGGGTGGAGATCAGAATTCCCAGCCCGTTTGGGGAAGAGGGACCGTAGAAAGTGGAACTCGTAGACGTTGGGAGCAGAATGGTGCTTACCAAAGCCTGGGAGAGGCTGGGGGAGGGGAGCTGTTGGTCAAAGGGCACAAACTCTCGGATAGACAAGAGGAATGAATTCTGAGATCTATTGCATAGCACAGTGACTACAGTCAATAATGCATATTTCAAAATAGTTAAGAGTAAATTTCAAATGTCTTACCATAAAAATAATAGGCAAGCGAGGTGAGGGCTACTTTCCTTAGGGCGATTTAATCATTCCACATTGCATATATTACATCTAAACATCACCTAGTACCCCCAAATGCATACAATTATGATTTGTCTATTAAAAATAATAACTTTTTTAAAAAGTAAACCGGGCTGTGGATCCCACCACCCCAACGGCTTCCCCGAAGTGTCCCCTCGGGGCTATGAGTGCCCCCTCACCCTGGTACTGGTCGTGGGACAAGGTGGAATCACCAGCCACTGCGGCCTGTCTGTAGCGGAGCCGGGAAGGAGCGACCCCCATGTGGTGTGGAGGAGGGCAGTCCATGTCTGACATCCTGACCCGAGAGTCCAGCGCAGCCTTAATCTTCTCTTGGTTTTGGGGGCGGCAAATTTAAACACAAATCCTGGGCCCAAGAAAGAGCACACCAGAATATAGGGCCGGGTAGCGGTGCCCCCACCCCCGTGGTTTTCAGCTTTTCCCGGCAGTTTGCCTTAGAACGCGGGTGTGTTCATCTGAAGGAAGTGCATGGACTTCTATTAGTTCTTTGTGTCTGTTGATTTTTCTTAGAATTAGGTTCTTGCGAGGGGAGAAACTGGAAACGTTTGCGTGCCTCATAGCTGTTCAGTGCTCTAGAGAAACTCTAGCCGGGTGGTGGTTGGGAAGAATTTCTGTGTCCATTTTCATTTTTTCTTCCCTTGGAAGTTTCTTTAAATCTCAATTTCTTCATCAGGAAACTGACAATGATAATAATGACTATTTTATAGAAAAGTTATGAGGATAGGGCGGCGCCTGTGGCTCAAAGGAGTAAGGCGCTGGCCCCATATGCCGGAGGTGACAGGTTCAAACTCAGCCCTGGCAAAAAAAAAAAAAAAAAAAAAGACAAAAGAAAAGTTATGAGGATAAAATGAGGTAATATATATGAAGAACTTAGCACAGTGTTAGAAACATAGTAAATACTAAATGAATGTGGTTGATGTTATGTGATCGTGAGAATTATTGTGGTTGTGCTGTCTGGGCTCAGTACCAAGGCTAGGGGACTGTAGGAATCCAGTCACTTGGCTGTAGTTGACTATACATTTACTCTGTTGTAGGAGCTTCAGGATGGTTCACGCTAAAAGATGGACCCTGAAGAAGCACTTTAAAGGCAACCCTACTAAGGGTGACTTTGAGTTAAAGACAGCTGAGCTCCCACCCTTAAAAGATGGAGGTAAGTCACACTCAGAAGATTTCAGAGTTGGAAAGGACTGTGTCAGTTACCCTTCCCTTCATAACAAACTATTCCAAAGTTGAGGGACTTCAAACAACTATCATTTATTAGTTCATAATTCTTTGGGTTGGCAGTTGGGACTGAGGTAAGCTGGGTGGTTCTGCTTAGGTCTCAGATAGGCCAAATGGTTAATTTGGGATGGCCTCCCTCACATGGGTGGTTAGCAGGGGTCCTGCTGGGGTGCATGCCTCAATTCTCCTCTCTGCAGCCTTTCCAACAGGCTAGTTTGAGCTCTGTTCTCAGAGCAGTCCCAAAGATCCAGAGCTGCAGAACTTGGCAAGCTCTTTTTCAAGCCTTTACTGTATCATGTTTGCTAATATCCCATGATCAAAGCAAGTCACTAGCCAAGCCCAGATTCACCAGGTGTGCCCAGTGATGACAGTGGGATTAAGCACCGCTTGGTAACTGTGTGCACAGCACAGACTGTGAGGGTGTTTACAAGGGTAGGTAAGCTTTTGAGACAAAGGGATGTGATCAAGCATGATGGCAAAGTTATCAATCCCGTTTAGTTGTAGTAGCCACAACTCAGATCCAAAGTTCCAGCCAATGTGTGCGGGAGAGTTATGCCAGCAAAATACATCTTATTTAATACTGATAGTAAGTGGGGCTGAGCAGAGCAACATAATGGTTACAAATTGTATGTGAGCAGAGCAACATAATGGTTACAAATGTGGCCTAAACCTAAATAAAATGGAAACAATATCCGTTAAGAACATCCAG
>NW_003852409.1:15055425-15058104 GCF_000181295.1 Otolemur garnettii | reverse complement strand
GTATTAGGCCTTGAATTTCTAATTGCCTATGGGATGCTTTATTTTGTAGAGGTCCTGCTTGAAGCCTTGTTCCTCACCGTGGATCCTTACATGAGGTATTATTGTTGTCCTAAAAATTCTTATGTTGTATTTTGAGTGTTATTTGGGAGTAGTTCCCTTTTTAAAATATCCAAATGATTCAAAACAGTGCCATTTCCCCTGTCTCTCCCTGTGTAGTATCCATGAGTCTTGGGATTCATGGATGCTCTTAGACCTTTTATTTTTTATTTTATTTTATTTTATTTTTTTGAGGCAGAGTCTCACTATGTTCCCCTCAGTAGAGTGCTGTGGCGTCACAGCTCATAGCAACCTCAAATTCTTGGGCTCGAGTGATTCTCTTGCCTCTGCCTCCCAAGGAGCTGGGACTACAGGTGCTCACCACAACACGTGGATTTTTCTTGTTGTTGCAATTTTCATCATTGTCTAGCAGGCCTGGGCAGGGTTTGAACCTGCCTTGTTGTATGTGGCCAGAGCCCTACCCACTGAGGTACAGGTGCCAACCCCATAAAAAATAATCCGATCATACTGATTCTCTGGGTCACAGAGCAGAACCACCTCCCTCCACTTTCCTCCTCTGTCTCACCCAGTTGGACTTCCCTCATGTAACTGGGTTCACTGACACACTGCCAGCAGTTTGCCATTTGGCTTGAAACTCAAGCCAGTTTTTTCTCAGATGCTATTATGTATTAAGACTAGATTTTCTTTTTCTAGACTTGCATCCAAAAAATTAAATGAGGGTGACACGATGATGGGGCAGCAAGTGGCCAGGTAATTATTTCCATTTATCCCAATGCTTGGAAAATATGTCTCCTTTTTCCTCCTGCTGGGCACTCCCTCTGTCCATTGCTCTTATGATTTCTTCAGCCTGTGTGGTTCACTTGGTGTTTGATCTTGGGAAATCTTGCCCCCTTCCTGACTAATTTGGAGAGAAGGAAGGATGAGAACTTGTTATCATTTCAGCCTTGCTTTGTCATCCTTGCTTTTAATCACTTAAAAAAAATGGATTCATTTAGTTTGTGGTTATTATACAAATTCAAGTAAAATAAACATTTTTAACTTGGAAACTGAAAGTTCCCCCATCACCTGAACCTTAAAGACAACTGTTGTTGATGTATTATTTCAAATACTGTTCAGTACACAGACTTTTAAATGTATATTTAAATAGGCTCACATGGCCTTCAGTAAATTGCTTTTTTTCACTTAAGGTGTTATGGAAATTGGCGGGGTCCCGCCCTGGGGGCAGGGTCCACTAAGACCTGTGGATCTGGTAACTGGCTGAAGAAATGCAAAGTCAGGAACAACGATAAACAGACACAAGACACAGAATAGAATTTTCAGAGTGGGATTTCAGGGGACCGCCGCCTGTTTGTGAGCTCCTCTGAGTGGCCCCGAGTCTTTGTTCCACACAGCTTGTATTATTGAAACCTCTTTGCCCAGGTGGTAAGCTGAGGGAGGGAACAAAGACAGCAGCAGTTTCTTTGAGTGAGCTATCAGCTCCCATAGTTATTAACTTGAAGGATTTGAGCAGTTTTGGAGCATCTGAAACTTGAGCCTTGTGAGGGGGAAGCCTCCTGTCTGGAGTCACACACACACAGATTTCTAGGGAGGTGTTAAGCTCCGCTAGTTCACTGTGGAGTAAAACACCACTGAAGACTCGGTGAGAGAGAGGCTTTTTTCTCCCTCATCACCACCACAGAGGATTTTCCTCTGTAATAAGGGATGCAAGCCCTTTGCCCGGACTGAGCTGTTCCCTTGGTCTCTGCCCCAGCCAAATGCAAATCTCCACAATGGGTATCTGCTTAGTCTGGTTAATGGGCAGGAAACGACCTTCTCAGGACTAGAAGGTGTATCTAGTCCAGATCTTGTCATAATGTCTTTTATGACCATTTTACTTCCTCAGAGTGTTCACAGACTCTGTAGGGTGTTGGTGTAAGCTGTATCCCCAATAGGCCAGAGTTTCAGGAAAGGCCTGAAACTTGTTCAGATAAGAAATTTAGCAATGGAAGGGCAGTGCCTGTGGCTCAAAAGCAGGTGTCCTCAAACTACCACTCGCAGGCCACATGCAGCCCGCCTAGGACATTTATCCGGCGCCCCGGGTGTTTTTGCCACTGCTGCCTGCCCTGCTTAGCAGCCGACTCATCCCCAGGCCTGCAGTCCAGCCTTCCAATGGTCTGAGGGACAGTGAACTGGCCTCCTGTTTAAAAAGTTTAAGGACCCCTGCTCAAAAGGGTAGGGTGCTGGTCCCATATGCCAGAGGTGGTGGTTTCAAACCCAGCCCTGGCCAAAAAAAGAAACAGCAAAAAAGAAAAGAAAAGAAATTTAGCAATGGCTAGCTTAAAGGTAAACAAGGTAAATGAACTGACTTTTCTTTGTTTCGACTCCTTCAGCTTACTTTTTGATTTTCCCTTTTTCTGGGGATGCCCTGCCCTGCCTAAAATGGGGTCTTCGGTCCCCATTCTTCCTGCAGATATCTTTGGTTGATAATATATAAATATGCTACCTGCCTTTAATAGTATAAATTATTTCATTGTATTCTTCCATTTAACTAATCTACTACTGAAAACAACTGTTTCTAATTTTTTCCCCTTTTTCTTTTATTTCCTCTTTCTCTGTTGTAAAAGCTTCTTTTTTTTTTTTTTT
>NW_003852409.1:15046196-15054209 GCF_000181295.1 Otolemur garnettii | reverse complement strand
TTCGAACCCTCCACCTTAGGTGTATGTGGCTGGCACCTCAGCCACTTGAGCCACAGGCGCCGAGCCCCAAATGTTTTGATAATCTCTAATTTAGTAATTCCACTTATAGAAATATTATCTAGGGAAACAATAAATTCATGTTTATGAATATTAATAAAACATAATTTTCACTAATGGAAAAATACTGGAAATAATCTAATAAGGGAGAATAATTATATTCATTACAGTTTTTAAAGGATTCTTACTAACATGGGAAAAAGTATAAATTATAGAGACTAGTATAATGTTGAGAGAAAAATAAGATTACAAAACATACAATTATTTCAATTGTGCAAATACATATGATATACATTTTTAAAATATATCATTGATTGCCATAAAATATACCAAAATATTAGCAGTTGTCTTTGTATTGTAAGATTAAAACTGATATTTTAGGCCAGGCACAGTGGCTCACACCTCTGTGAGTGTAATCCTGGCACTTTGGGGGGCCAAAGCGAGTGGATCATTTGAGCTCATGCGTTCGAGATGAGCCTGAGTAAGAGTGAGACTCATCTCTAATGGAAATGAAAAACCGAGGCAAGAAGTTTGTTTGAGCCCAGGAGGTTGAGGTCACTGTGAGCTGTGATTCCATGACACTCTACCCAGGGCGACAAAGTGAGACTCTGTCTCAAAAGAAAAAAAAAAAAAAAACACCTGATATTTTATGTCTTAAGTTTTCTAGAGTCAATGTGTGTTATATGACTTTATGATCTGGAGGAAGACAGTAAAAAAGGCAAGAGTGAGAGGAGAGGAGAGGAAATAAAGGGAATCCATCAGTGAGACGGAAAGCGGGGGCAGCCACCAGGGAGCGGGACCTGAAACCAGTGTGTGTGTGGGGGAGTTTCGTGTTGAATAGAGTAGAAGGGTGAAGTCAGACAATGATTAAAGAATCTCTGCACGGGTACCTGAAGTCAATTACACGCAAGCAGCACATGGAATTGCTGCAGTTCCATGTTCAATTTCATGACATTTCCCTTGGCCAAGAATGTACTAAGTTCAAAACATTCAGCAAACAATGGCAAGAGCCCCCAGAAACAAACAGCGGATTTTCCTGATAAATATGGTGATGCTGTATTAGCTCGTAGACATATGCAGTGACACAAACTGGAATAGAATGGAACCTGTCCCCTGTTGGCAGAGTCACCCCAAAGGAATGGAGAGATCAGTAATCATCCCAGCTTGTGTAATACTGAGTTGTTTTAGAACCAACTCATAATTGATGCCAAGTAAAAGCATTGTGCACCCATTAAAATATGGCATTATTGAAGAAATAAAGTACATTTGAAACCTTAAAAAAACAAAAACAAAAAGAATCTCCACAAGATTTTGCAATCAGGAGGTTGCTGTAACCTTAGTGGAGCAGCGGGAGTGGAAGGCAGGCTGCAGTGGGTTAGCAAGAGAAGTTTGACTGTAAGAAAGGAAGAGGAAAGAAAGAGGAGGGAGGGAGAGGATGGGACTGAGATGGTGGAGTGAGCTTACTTTATGTTGAGTGGAAGGGACAGTAGAGAGGAAAATGAAGATTCAGAAGCCAGGAGGACTGGACGGAAGTGGGCACTACAGACAAAAAGGCTGGTGTCCAGGGTAGCCTGAGCCAGGGGATGGAGGCCTCTTGCTTAAAACGAAGAGAAGGACAGGGATGGACAGACGCTGAGTCAGTTGGGAGAGTTCTTCCCTGATGGCCTATGGACAATGGCTAGGAAGTAAGATGAAGAGGTGGCAGGGGGTCAGTCACGAAATATCAGCCTCAGGGCCCGTTTGTCAGCAATATCTCGACTCTCTCCCTCCCAGTATCTCATTAGGCATCACGTGCTCTAACGTGCTTTATCTTTCAGAGTTGTGGAAAGTAAAAACTCAACCTTACCAAAAGGAACTATCGTAGTGGCATTTTTAGGCTGGACATCGCACTCTATTTCTGATGGGAAAGATCTGGAAAGGCTGCCGACAGAATGGCCAGATACAATACCACTGTCTTTGGGTCTGGGGACAGTTGGCATGCCAGGGTGAGTTTTATGGGTATATTGCATTTATTTGAATGCCTGAAACTCTGGTTTTCCAAAATGGTCTATATCAGATCTTGATCACCAAGAAGAGAGTTGAGGCACTACAGGCACAGGGGCTGATTAGAGAAGCTGATAGGAATAAGAAGGGGAGAACCTAAGTGGCTGCCAACAGATGGCCAGGTAAACAAAAATGTGGTACTTACATACAATGGAGGAATATTCAGCCTATAAAAAGAAGGAAGTCTGTCATTTGCAACAACATGGATGAACTTGGAGGACATTATGTTAAGTGAAACAAATAACTATATACTTTTACTTATATGTGGAATCTAAAAAAGTTAAACTCAAAGAACTAGAGAGTAGAATGATCATTCTATGGCGAGGAGGCTGAGATGTGGAGATGTTGGTCAAAGGACACAAAACTTCAGTTAGACAAGACAATAACTTCAAGAGATTTGGCTTGGCGCCTATAGCTCAGGGGCTAGGGCTCCAGCCATATATGCTGGAGCTGGCGGGTTTAAACCCAGCCAGGACCTGCCAAACAACAATGACAATTATGACAACAACAACAAAATAGCCGGACAATGTGGCAGGTGCCTGTAGTCCCAGCTACTGGGAGGCTGAGGCAAGAGAATTGCTTAAGCCAAAGATTTTGAGGTTGCTGTGAGCTGTGGCACCATAGCACTCTAACCAGCGCAACAGCTTGAGACTCTGTCTCACAAAAAAAAAAATGCTAGGTGTGGTTGTCCTCATGGCCTCATGCCTATAATCCTAGCACTCTGGGAGGCCGAGAAGGGAGGATCCCTTGAGCTTAGGAGTCTAAGACCAGCCTGAGCAAGAGCAAGACCCCCATCTCTAAAAATAGCTGGGCATTTTGGTGGGTGCCTATAGTCTCAGCTACTGTGGAGGCTGAGGCAAGAGGAATACTTGAGCCCAAGAGTTTGAGGTTGCTGTGAGCTGTGATGCTACAGTACTTTACTGAGGGTGACAAAGTGAGACTCTATCACCAAAAAAAAAAAAGCAAGATCCTGTCTCTACTTAAAAAAAAAATAGAAAAATTAGCTGGGTATTGTGGCAGGTGCCTGTAGTCCCAGCTACTTGGGAGCCTGAGGTTGGAGAATCACTTGAACCCAAGAGTTTGAGGTTGCTGTCAGCTAGGGCAGTGCTATGGTAACACAGTGAGGTTCTGTTTGTTTTTCTCATCTTTTAAATGGACCCATGACTCTGGGCTATGGAAAGGGCACTGAGGTGTACATAAGTGAGTTACAGGGGAAAGAAACAAATCTATTCACGTATCCTTACTTTTCTTCCCTTAGCATAACTGCCTACTTTGGCCTACTCGACATCTGTGGTGTGAAGGGTGGAGAAACAGTGATGGTTAATGCAGCAGCAGGAGCCGTGGGCTCTGTTGTTGGGCAGATAGCAAAGCTCAAGGTAAGTATCTTCCTCCAGTGACAACCATTTATTCAAGACCCAGCAGATTTTCTTTGGTTTTAGGGAGTATATAGTCTAGTGAATCTTGCTTAGAAGTTGGAGATGGAGAAATGGGGGAGCCGGGTGCAGTGGCTCACCCCTGTAATCCTAGCACTCTGGGAGGCCAAGGTGGGTGGATTGCTTCAGCTCACGAGTCCAAGACCAGCCTGAGCAAAAGTGAGACCCGGTCTCTACTAAAAATAGAAAAACTGAGGCAAAAGGATCTCTTGAGCTGTCATTGGAGGTTGCTGTGAGCTATGACACCACAGCACTCTACCCAGGATGACAGCTTGAGACTGTCTCAAAAAAAAGAGAAATGGGGAAAACAACAAAGATAAGCTGAACATTGTTATTTGATAACATTCCAAGTATCACGTCAAGAATGGCCTCATCTAGTAGTGAGTTTGTAAACATTAACTATTTTCATATTTTTTACTGAACATTCTCTTGCTACAGTTTAATCTCCTTCATGACGATCCCAGCAATAGAAGGAGGGACTTAAGCTCAGCCAACCAAGAGTCATTACCCATGTGGCCCCATTGCAAAGGCTGTTGCACCAGAAAGTAATGGGCATTCAGCCCAAAGCAGTGAAGCCGTAGCTTGGGAACTAACTCTCGAGAGGTAGTCAGGACACAGAAATGTTGGTTCCATTTGGGGCGGGTGTCTTCTCAAGGGATCCAATCTGATGGACCCAATCTGAGGGCAGGCAGACAAGACAGCAGGCAACTCAGACAATCAGGATTTGTTATTACATAGTGAGAATGTTGCAAGGTGCTCTGGCTTATCTCAGCCTTTGCCAGAGGCTGGGATGCATGATTCAAAACCTAGTTCACAAAGGGACAAGTTAGCTGGAAGAATATAGATGTGTATAGGACTATAACCAAAGGATAGGGGGGCAGTCACCATGAGAGCTGCCCTTTATATGGGAGTCACAGAGCTGAGGCAGAATACTAGTCTAAAGAATCACTGTACTGAGAGAATCCTTGGAAGGAAGAGAAGCCAAAAATAAAGAACCAAGGAAGTCAAATGAATAAGGTGTTAAACCAGCATGTTGAAACGAACTGCAAACCAGACAAACGGAGAAGACATCTGCGGGGTGCCCAAGCAAGGGGAGGTTGAGTTGCAGGCTGGTAGGGGACGAATTTCACCTTCGGGTTCTGGTGGCCCATTATGGGATATTTCTCATCTACGTGGCTCAGCAACTTGGAGGGTGTTCTTGGGGAACCTAATCATGCTAGACTAGGAAAGCGGTGTTGATCCACACTTGTGACTTATTAATGGTTTCTATTTTCTCCCCATTTAGGGCTGCAAAGTTGTTGGAGCAGCAGGGTCTGATGAGAAGGTTGCCCACCTTAAAAAGCTTGGATTTGATGTTGCCTTTAACTATAAGACAGTAGCATCTTTGGCAGAAACTTTGAAAAAAGCCTCTCCTGATGGTTATGATTGTTATTTTGATAATGTAAGTACTAGCTGGACTTACTATGTGACTTATAGTGCTATGTAAGGGAATATACTTCTATAGTTTCTATGTAGAATATATGTACTTAGGCCTCTAAAAACACTTTATTGAGATACAATTCACATGCCATATAATTTACTCATTCAAGTATAGAATTCAGTGGTTTTTAGTATATTCACAAAATCATACAACTATCATCACGCCTGTAATCCTAACGCTCCGGGAGGCTGAGGTGGGCAGATTGCTTGAGCTCATGAGTTCGAGACCAGACTGAGCAAAAGCAAGCCCCCATCTCTACTAAAAATAGAAAAACTGAGGCAAGAGGATCTCTGGAGCCCAAGAGTTGGAGGTTGCTGTGAGCTGTGATGCCACAGCACTCTACATAGGGCAACAGCTTGAAACTCTGTCTCAAAAAAAAAAAAATTGGTTTTAGAATATTTTTATCTCCCCCTCCAAAAGACACACTACCCATTAGCAGTCACCTTCCATTCCCCCCACAAAGTGTCTTTTGTGACTGGATTCTTTCACTTGGCAAAATGTTTTTAAGGTTCATTCATGCTGTAGCACTTATCAGTACTTCCTTTTTTATAGCTGGGTAAAATTCCATTGTATGGATGTACCACATTTCATTTATCCATTTATCAGCTAGTGGGCATTTGAGTTATTTACACTTTGGGGGAATTATTTAACATTGCTATGAACATTTACGTGCAAGTTTTTATGTGGACATGTTTTCATTTCTCCTGGATATACACCTACGAGTAGAATTGCTGGCTCATGTGGTAAACTCAGGTCTAGGGTACTGCCAAACTGTCTTGCAAAGGGGCTTACCTTACTTACCTTCCAACCAGCAGTGTATGAGGGTTCCAATGTCCCCACATTATCCCCTACATTTGCTATATTGGTCACTCCAGCAGTTTTGAGAGAGACTGTTTATGATCCATTATTTCACTTCCAAGAAAAATAGTTGACATTGTCCTTTCTGATTCACCCCTGCAAGTTTCCACTTGCTCAGCTTATCAGTGTTGCTAAGAAGGCTTCATTTGTTTTCTCCCCTGTGGATTTTACATTTGATCCCTATTTGTCTTTTTGATGACAGCCATCCTAGTGGGTTGGAAGTGATATTTCATTGTGATTTCAACTTGCATTTCCCTTTAGCTAATGATACTAAGGATCTTCTATGTACTTACTGGCCATTTGTATATCTTCTTTGGAGAAATGCCTTTTCATTGTACATTTTTCAATTGGGTTATTTGTGGGGTTGTGAGAGTTCTTTATATAGTCTGGAAACAAAGTCCCTTATTAGATTCTGTCGATTTTCATTATTTGCAGTAGTTATATTCTATAAAGTCACTGCCAGGGCTGAACCACATATATACACGTACATATATATACACATATCTCACATAGACTGTAATCTTAAATTCTAAAAACAGCTCATTCTAATATATTCTATTTTATTTTATGAAAGAGAAAAGGAAGTTCAGAAACATTGCCCCTAATACACTCAGTGTTGGAATTCATACCCTATCCGACTCTCCCCAGAACCAGAGCTTCTTGAATTACGCTGCACTGCCCCCTACTGTCTCCATCCTCTGGTCATCTCTGTATGAGATTTGAAACAGGAAGGCAGAACATTGCTGTGGTGTCACAGCTCACAGCAACCTCAAACTCTTGGGCTTAAGAGTTTCTCTTGTCTCAGCCTTCTGAGTAGATGGGACTACTACAGGTGCCCAACACAATACCCGGCTATTTTTTTGTTGTTGCAGTTGTCATTGTTGTTTCAGCTGTCCTGGGCAGGGTTTGAACCTGCCAGTCTTGGTGTATGTGGCTGGCGTCCTACTGACTGAGCTATGGGCCTTTTGAGTATTTTTCTATACTTTTAAATTATAAGACAATTAGATTATTAGGCCGATCAGAGAATTCTAACATATAACAAAGTAAAAATATAAGGTATGTTCTTAGCATCAAATGGAATTAAATGCCTATTTCTAGTGTCTTTCTTTAAATGAAATTTTCTGCATTTTTGTGCTAATTCAATCAGTTTTGTCGCTGCTAAAACAAGTATTATGAAATAATGATTGTGACTTAATGATTCTCCTGAATCTTCTAGTGTTTTGATTATTTTTGCTTTTGTTTTCCTGTCCATTTAGGTAGGCGGAGAGTTTTCAAACATTGTTATCCCTCAGATGAAAAAATTTGGAAGAATTGCTATATGTGGGGCCATCTCTACATATAACAGTACTGGCCAACTTCCACCAGGTAATAAGCTCATGCACGTGGTCACAGACGCAGAAAGGCTAGACATGGAGAAGATTCACAGATATGGTAGGCCAGTGACTGCCAAAATGTTAGATTAATACTGTGTGTGGAAACTAAAAAAAAAAAAAAAATTTCATATATTCTTGATGAAATAAAACAATAGTATTTATTAAGATAAAAATATATAAGGTTAGATTAATACTATGTGTGGAAACTAAAAAACAATTTTTTTCATGAAATATAACAAAATAGTATTTATTAAGATAAAAATATATAAGGCCAGACACAGTGGATCATGCCTAAAATCCCAGTACTTTGGATGCCAATGGCAGGAGGATCCCTTGAGATTAGGAGATCAAGACAAAGCCTGGGCAACATAGTGAGACCCCATCACCTCATTGCTACAAAAAACCCTAAAAATTAGACACTCTTGGTAGCGCATAGTAGTCTCAGCTACTGCAGAGGCTGAGGTGGGTAGATCACTTGAGCCCAGGAGTATGAGGCTGTAGTGGGCAATCATTATGTCATTGTATTCCTACCTGGGTGACAGAATGAGACCTTGGGTCTACCTGGGTGACAGAAGGAGACCTTGTGTCTACAAGTAAATAAACAGGCTCAGCACCTATAGCTCAGCAGCTAGGGTGCCAGCCACATACACCAGAGCTGGCAGGTTTAAATCCTGCATGGGCCTGCAAAACAACAATGACAACTACAACCGAAAAATAGCCAGGCATTGTGGTGGGTGCCTGTAATCCCAGCTACTTGGGAGGCTGAGGC
>NW_003852409.1:15039663-15045753 GCF_000181295.1 Otolemur garnettii | reverse complement strand
GCCAAACAACAATGACAGCGCAACCAAAAAATAGCCCGGGTATTGTGGTGGGCACCTGTAGTCCCAGCTACTTGGGAGTCAGAGGCAGGAGACTCACTTGAGCCCAGGAGTTGGAGGTTGCTGTGAGCTGTGATGCCACGGCACTCTACCCAGGGTGACAGCTTGAGGCTCTATCTCAAAAAAAAAAAATTCAGTTTTCACTTGTTATTTTCTGCCAAGGTAAAAACACAGCCATGACTTGATTTAGCAACAGAACACCTTAGTCTGGTTAGTAAATATTAAGGATCTTCAGGATATTAGGAATATTTTTGGAGGTATGGGGACAGGTGGAGGGTGACTTGCTGTGGGTGAAGGGAAGGGCAGATTGCTGTATCCTTCAAACAGCCTTGGGCAGTGTGCTTCCTAGAGCTGCAGGGCACCATGGCCCTATTAGGCTGACAATTGTCACTGACCCCTCCCACACTCACAGAGGTCCAAAAACAGTATCGACTGAGAACTATGTTCATTAAGTCCCAATCCTAGGCCAGGCACAGTGGCTCATGCCTGTAAGCCTAGCACTCTGGGAGGCTGAGGTCTGTGATTGCTTGGGCCCAGGAGTTCAAGACCAGGCTGAGGAAGAGTGATACCCATCTCTGCTAAAAATAGAAAAACTAGCTGGGTATAATGGCAGGTGCCTATAGTCTTAGCTACTCAGGAGGCTGAGGCAGGAGGATTGCTCAAGCCCAAAAGTTTGAGGTTGCTGTGAGCTATGATGATATTTTAAATAAAAGTATAAGTCCCAGGCCAAGATACCAGCCTGAGCAAAAGAAAGAGCCTGTCTCTACTAAAAATAGAATAACTGAGGCAACAGGATCACTTGAGCCTGAGTTGGAGGTCAGAGGTTGCTGTGAGTTATGATGCCATGGCACTCTACCCAGGGCTACAGCTTGAGATTCTGTCTCAAAAATAAATAAATAAATAATATAGATAGATAGATAGACCGATAGATACATAAATATATATGTATGTATATATATAAATCCCAATCCTATGAAATATTTGGTACAGGCCTCTTATTTTGTGAATGGGAGTAAAGCAGCAGAGAGGGCTAGGGACTCTTTAAATCCTGGTAGTGACAGACTCAAAACACAGATCACTCTTGTGAACTAATACAGAGTCCCTTTCTGTTATAAGGATCCTATACTTTCAGATTTCAGATTTACCCCTGGTCCATAAAAAGGAGAAAGAATAAAAAAGAATACTCCAGACCATAATCAGGATCAAGGCAACCGTAAATCAACTGGTTATTCCATCTGTAATGAGCTTGACTGATGGGAATGAAGCCTCCTGGCCCCCCTAGTTAACGACACCATGACTGCACCAAGGCAGGTGGGCTGCCTAGAGAGGAAAGGACTGAGGAGGAACTACTTGTTGGTTCCCTCTTGGGCTGTGAAAAATCAAATAACTCTTCTCTTCACCAAAAAGGAAACTCCAGATTTCTTGGCAATCTTATTGTAAAGGCCTTTTTCTTCCCATATTTTTCTAATCAATGCAAATCATCTGCCTGCCAATTCAGCAAAGCTCCAGGATGCACTTTTTTTTTTTTTTTTTTGAGACAGAGCCACAAGCTGTCGCCCTGGGTAGAGTGATGTGGCATCACTGCTCGCAGCAACCTCCTGGGCTCAAGTGCTTCTCCTGCCTCCGCCTCCCAAGTAGCTGGGACTACAGGTGCCCCCCACAACACCCAGCTATTTTTTGGTTGCAGCTATCATTGTTGTTTGGCGGGCCCGGGCTGGATTCGAATCTGCCATGTCAGGTGTATGTGGCTGGTGCCTTAGCCACTTGAGCCACAGGCACCAAGCCAGAATGCACTTTCTTAACCATAGTCCAATTAGGCATAGCTAAGTATTTTGGATACTGTAACTTGATCTAGTCTTTTTAGCAATTAGCAATTCTTTAGAAGTTCGTCTGCTCTGATAGGTCTTTGAGATGTCAGCTACACTTGTCCATTACATTTTAATTAGATGGGATTCTGCTCTGATGCAGATCCCCAGAAATTCTAACATCATTTAGTTCAGAGGCAAGTAATTACTTCCACCAGCTTTTTTTTTTTGTCTTAAAACTTCCACCAGCTTTAATGCCATGATTGGTTTTTTGCTCTCCATAAAGAAATCAACATTCCCACCAAGATGGAGAAGCCCCAGAATAGCATTTCACCTTCTTTAAAGATAAGGAAATGAAGGTTCTAATCCTTAAAAAAAAAAAAATATATATATATATATATGGTTATGTGGGACTTGATGGAGCACTCTTTCTGCAAGATAAAACTAGCATTTAGATGTCTCACTTGTGTTAGCATCAGTTTCTTTTGGGTCCATTCTAAGGAAGGAAGGAAGGAAGGAGGGAAGGAAGGCAGGCAAATTCTTACTTAGAGCCTGACCCAGATCCACAGTGAGAAATGAGGGAAGGTCTGACCAATCTCTTTTCAGAAGCCCTCCATTTGATTCTGATACAGACTAAAGCCTGACATCTGCTGTTCCGGCTGACTCTTGGCATCCTGAAATTACAGGGCAGGAGCAGGTGTGGGACCTGCCCGTCTCCTGATCTGCTCTCTCTCACTGGCTTTTGGCCTGGGGTGCACACTAGTTTTTCTGCAACTCCTCTGAGAACAGAACGAAGGGGCTCAAGCAATTCTCTTGCCTCAGCCTCCCAAGTAGCTGAGACTACAGGCGCCCCCCACAACGCCCAGCTATTTTTAGAGATGGGGTCTTGCTCTTGCTCAGGCTGGTCTCGAACCTGTGGGCTTAGGTGATCTGCCCAGCCTTGGTTTCCCAGAGTACAGGATATTCATTCTTGAGAAGTGCAGAAAATTTTCGTACATTATTTCAGTTCCATAGAACTGTTTGGGAAGTTTTCAGTAGGCCTTGGTTCTGGCACATAAGGGATGAACGCTCTGGGCCTGCCTGGGCTGTGCAAGGATTCAAGTGTATATCAGTTTCCTATTGCCACCATAACAAATTACCACAAAATTAGTGGCTTAAACAACACATATTTATTCTCTTTGGTTTTTTGTGACAAAGTCTTATTTTGCTGCCTGGGCTAGAGTGCAGTGGCATCATCATTGGCTCACTGCACCCTCCAACTCCTGGGCTCAAGGATCCTTTGGCCTCAGCCTCCTAAGTAGCTGGGGCTATAGACATGGACTATCATACCCGACTAATGGTTTTATTTTTATTTTTTGTACAGACAGGGTCTTAGCTATTGCCAGGCTGGTCTTGAACTCTTGGCCTCAAGCAATTCTCCCACCTTGACCTCCTAGAGTGCTATGACTATAGGTGTAAGCCAATGTGCCTGCCCCAACAAATTTATTCTTACAGTTCTAAATGTCAAAATTAAAATGGGCTGGCAGTGCCACATTCCTTCTGGAGGCTCTAGGAGAGAACCTGTGTCTTTGCCTTTTCCAGCTTCACCCAAGCTTCCTGGAATCCTTGGCATGTGGCCCTTCCTCTATCCCTCTATCTTCAAAGCCAGCAGCATGGCTCGGCGCCAGCCACATACACCTAAAGTGGCAGGTTTAAATCCAGCCCGCCCTGCCAAACAACAATGACGGCTGCAACCAAAAAATAGCCAGGCGTTGTGGCGGGTGCCTGTGGTCCCAGCTACTTGGGAGGCGGAGGCAGGAGACTCGCTTGAGCCCAGGAGCTGGAGGTTGCTGTGAGCTATGATGCTACGGCACTCTACCCAGGAGGATAGCTTGAGGCTCTGTCTTAAAAAAAAAAAAAAGAAAAGAAATAGGGTTTTTCTGTGTTACCCAAGCTAGCCTCAAACTTTTGGGCTCAAGTAGTCTGCTCGCCGGGCGTGATAGCTCACACCTGTACTCCCAACACTTGGGAAGCCAAAATGGATAGATTGCCTGAGCTCACAGGTTCAAGACTAGCCTGAGCCAGAGCGAGACCTCATCTCTAAAAATAGCCGGGCATTGTGGCAGACACAAACTACTTGGGAGGCTGAGGCAAGACAATCAATTTAGCCCAGGAGTTTGAGGTTGCTGTGAGCTACAATGCCAAGGTACTCTACCAAGGCTGACAAAGTGAGACTCTGTCTTGAAAAAAGCAGTCCTCTCTCCTTAGCCTCAGAAGTAGCTGGAATTACAAGCCCAAACACTGCCCATCCGCATATTTTTTTCTTAACTCTAACCTTCTTTTCTAACCTTCCTGTGTCCTTCTTTCCCTCACAAGGACTCTTGCAGTTATGTTGGGTCTATCATTATGATACAGAATAATCTCCCCATCACAAGGTTCTTAATATTTGCAAAGTCCATCTTGGCACATAGGGTAACACAGTTACCGCTTCACATCTTCAGCGTGTTATTCTGCCTTCCCCACGGTGCCTGTGGATTAGTCCCATGGACCAGCAAGCAGTGACAGACACAGAAGGGAAGCAACAGGAGAACAGTGGCAGTCACCTGTACTGCTTGTGTTTCCACTGTGGCCACCTACGTAGACCCTATCACCCTAATCTGTTCTTCTCTTCATAGGCCCAAGCCCAGAGGTTGTTATCTACCAAGAACTCCACATGGAGGGGTTCCTTGCCACCCGCTGGCAAGGAGAAGCCCGCCAAAAAGCTCTGAAGGACTTGCTGAAATGGGTGTTGGAGGTAAGGTGCTCCAAAGCTGCCCCCTCCAGTTGCACACTGGACCCCGTTCCCTTTTGCCTCTTTGTTTTTTTTTTTTTGGAGACAGAGCCTCAAGCTGTCCCCCTGGGTAGAGTGCTGTGGCATTACAGCTCACAGCAACCTCCAACTCCTGGGCTCAAGCGAGTCTCCTGCCTCCACCTCCCAAGTAGCTGGGACCACAGGCGCCCGCCACAACGCCCGGCTATTTTTTGGTTGCAGCCATCATTGTTGTTTGGCGGATCCAGGCTGGGGATTCGAACCGGCAACCTTAGGTGTACGTGGCTGGCGCCTTAGCCGGTTAAGCTATAGGCGCCGAGCCCCCTTTTGCCTCTTGAGACTGTCATTCCACCCACTCTTCCCTCTCTCTGCTGCCTTATCAGTATCTACCTGCCTACTTGGTCCTTATATTCAGAATATCAACATTCTCCTTTTTCCCATCTTAAGAAGGAAAACAACACAAACCAACCCTCTCTAGACTTCATTTCCATGCAAATATAGGTCCATTTCATTTCTGTCATTTTTCTGACAAAATCCAAAAAGGGTTATCTACACTCACCGTCTGCAGTCTCTCTCCATTCTTCCTTGAACCTTCACCTCAGGCTTTTGCACTGCTGCCGCACCACCAGACTGCTTTTGTCAAAGTTACAGATGTCCCTCACATTGTGATTCCTGTGGTTGATTCTATTTTTTTGGCAGTTTTTGGCCGGGGTGGGGTTTGAACCCGCTACGTCCAGCATATGGTGCCAGTGCCCTACTCCTTTGAGCCACAGACACCGCCCCTGTGGTTGATTCTTAATCTTGCTTGCCTATGGGAACTATTTACAGAATAAGCACTCTCCCTCCTTAGTATCCTTTCTTCCTTTGGCTCCCATTAGCTTGTGCGTCTCCTTACTGATTGGTCCTCTTCAGACTCTTTTGCTAGCTTCTTTTCTCCAAATTAATAATAGAGTGCCCCTTGGCCAGGCGCAGTGGCTCACGCCTCTAATCCTAGCACTCTGGGAGGCCAAGGCAAGTGATTGCCTAAGCTCAGGAGTTCGGGACCAGCTAGAGAATGAGACCCCCGTTTCTAAAAAGTGCCAGTGTTGTGGCGGGCACCTGTAGTCCCAGCTGTTCAGGAGGCTGAGGCAAGAGAATCACTTGAGCCTAAACATCTGAGTTTGCTGTGAGCTATGATGCCATGGCTCTGTACGGGGGCAACAAAGTGAGACTTTGTCTCAAAAAAATGAAATAAATTTTAAAAAGGGCACGCCAGGATATGGGGCTGTCCTTCTCTACCCCTACTCTATCTACTCCTTAGTAAGCTCATCAAATGCCATCAGTATGTTAAAACTCCCAGCCTGGGCTCGGCGCCTATAGCTCAACCGGCTGGGGCGCCAGCCACGTACACCTAAGGTGGCGGGTTCGAATCCCCAGCCCGGACCCGCCAAACAACAATGA
>NW_003852409.1:15037833-15039535 GCF_000181295.1 Otolemur garnettii | reverse complement strand
AGTTGGAGGTTGCTGTGAGCTGTGATGCCACGGCACTCTGCTCAGGGGGACAGCTTGAGGCTCTGTCTCAAAAAAAAAAAAAAAAAAAAAAAAAACTCCCAGCCTGGGCCTCTCCTCTGAACTCTAGGCTGGCATAACCAGCTACTCAACAGCTGCATCTGGAGGCTTAACATACTGAAAAGTAAATATGTTGTGATCTTTCCTGCCACACCTGCTCCGTATTCAGAGTTCAACATCTCAGTTAGGGCAGTTTGCTCTTTCAGTTTCTCAGTCTCAAAACCCTGGAGTCATCTTGGATTTCTTTCCTTCTTTTAGACCAGGCGTCCTCAAACTATGGCTCACGGGCCACATACGGCCCACCTAGGACATTTATCCGGCCTGCCGGGTGTTTTTGCTGCTACTGCCTGTCCTGCTTAGCAGCCGACTCATCCCAGGGCCCTCCAACAGTCTGAGGGACAGTGAACTGGCCCCCGTTTAAAAAGTTTAAGGACCCCTGTTTTAGACCCATGTCTAAGCTGTCAAGAGATTTAAGTGGTTCAACCTTCAAAATGTATACAGAATCTGACCACTTCTCCCACCTCCTCTGTGGCCACCGTCCTGCCTGGCCTGGATGTTGGCAGTAGACCCTTTCTGGCTCCCACCTGCATGCCCCCAAGACAATTGCTAATGCACTAGCCAAAGTGAACTTTTAAAGCATAAGTCAAACCATGTTGGCTGGGTGCAGTGGCTCATGCCTGTAATCACAGCACTCTGGGAGGCCCAGGTGTTTCACTGTGGGCCTGATCTCACAGCTTCAAGACAAGCCTGAGCAAGAGCAAGACCCCATCTCTTAAAAATAGAGGTGGGCTTGGTGTCTGTAGCTCAGCTAAAGGCGCCAACCACATACACCAGAGCTGGCGGGTTCCAATCCAGCCTGGGCCTCCGAAACAACAATGCTAACTACAACAACAATAACAAAAACAAAGTAGTCAGGTGTTGTGACAGGCACCTGTAGTCCCAGCTACTTGAGAGGCTGAGGCAAGAGAATCACTTTAAGCCCAAGAGTTTAAGGTTGCTGTGAGCTGTGATGACATGGCACTCTACCCAGGGCAACATAGTGAGACTCTGTCTCAAAAATAAATAAATAAATAATAAAATAAAAATAAAAATAGCCAGGTGATGTGGTTGGCACTTGTAGTCCCAGCTACTCTGAAAGCTAAGGCAAGAGATTGCTTGAGCCCAAGAGTTTAAGGTTGCTGTGAGCTATGATGTCACGGCACTCTACCGAGGGCAACAAAGTGAGACTGTCTCAAAATAAATAAGTAAATAAAAATAAAGATAAAAAATTAAATCAAACCATCTCATCCTCATGCCCCAAACCCTGCAGAGCTCCCTCTTACTTAGAGTAAATCAGCACATCTGCCCACATCCTGGCCCTTGACACCTCTCTGATTTCATTTCCTAGTGTTGCCCCCTTGTTTAGACAGCCCAGTCCTCCCTCTGCCACTCTACCCCTCTGTAATGGCTCACTTCATTCTCTCACCTCCTTCAAGTCTTTGCTAAAAAAGTGCCTTCTGGGCTTGGCGCCTATAGCTCAACCGGCTAACGCACCAGCCACGTACACCTAAGGTGGCGGGTTCGAATCCCCAGCCCGGACCCACCAAACAACAATGACAGCTGCAACCAAAAAATAGCCAGGCGTTGTGGCAGGCGCCTGTAGTCC
>NW_003852409.1:15033644-15036589 GCF_000181295.1 Otolemur garnettii | reverse complement strand
GCACTCTGCCCAGGGGGACAGCTTGAGGCTCTATCTCCAAAAAAAAAAAAAAAAAACAACAACAATAGCCTAGGTGGCTTAAACAATGAAATTTATTTCTCACAGTTCTAGAGGCTGGAAGTCCAGGATCACGGAGTCAGCAAGGTTTCTTTTGAGACTTCGTTTTGACTTGTAGATGGCTTCCCTCCTCCTGCATCTTCACCTGGTCTCTCTGCCTGTGCCGGTGTCCTAACCTTCTGTTAAGCACACCAGGCATTGAATTGGGGCCCACCTACGTGACCTCATTTTACTTTCTTTCATATGTCTTTAACAGGCCCTGTTTCCAAATACAGTCATTCTGAGGATGTCCTGGAGATTAGAACTTAAACTTATGAGTGGGGTGAGGGGCATAATTCAGTCCATAACAGTATTCATTCTCAGTTTTTATTTTTTGAGACAGAGTCTCACTATGTCGCCCTTGGTACAGTGCTATTGTGTCACACCTCACAGTAACCTCAAACTCTTCAGCTTAAGCGATTCTCTTACCTTAGCCACCCAAGTAGCTGGGACTATAGGCGCCTGCCACAACACCTGGCTATTTTATTTTGTTGTTGTTACGGTTGTCACCGTTGTTTTTCTAGCTGGCCAGGCTGGGTTTGAACCTGGAGCCTTCTTAGATCCAGAGGAAGAAGCCAATCCCTTGGTATTCTTCCATGGTATTCCATACTGGCACTGTAACCACTGTGCTACGGGCGCTGAGCCTTCATTATCTATTTTTAACCTTTAAACCGGATTCTACCTTTCTACCCTATCCAGATTCTTTGCCTCTTCAAGAGCAGAAATGAGTTGGGGCTTCAAGTCAAGAATTCAAATCTCAGCTGCTGTACTTTCTTTTTTTTTTGTAGAGACAGAGTCTTATTTTGTCGCCCTTGGTAGTGTGCCGTGGCATCACAGCTCACAGCAACCTCCACCTCCTAGGCTTAGGCGATTCTCCTGCCTCAGCTTCCCGAGTAGCTGGGACTACAGGTGCCCGCCACAGTGCCTGGCTATTTTTTTTTTTATTGAGTGGTAACTATGTACATTAATGCACTTCTGGGGTTCACCCGGCTATTTTTTTGTTACAGTTTGGCTGGGCCGGGCTTGAACCTGCCACCTTCGGTATATGGGGCCAGTGTCCTACTCACTGAGCCACAGGTGCTGCCCTCAGCTGCTCTACTTTCTAATTGAGTGACTTCAAGCAAATAATCTTTTCCATAAATCCATAAAATGTATTAAACCATCACTAGAATACATTAGGGGAAATCTGGTATCAGGTAACTCAGGTCTCTACATAAGACCCCTTAAAAATTTTGAAAATGTAAATTAGTCTGACTTAGTAAACTGTGCCTTGTAGTAGAAAGAGAAATGAGAAAACTTTCTGAGTAACATGAACCCTTCCCTCCCATACTCCCAAATGTTAAACACACGTTGAAGAGCCTCGGCTTAAAGAGGAGACATTATTAGACTGTCACAGTATTTATTTGTCCTGAATAGGACCCACTTTTTCAGGGACCAGCTAGAAGTAATGAAGGGAGCTCTTTTCTGAGATCATTACTTTTTTTTTGCAGTTTTTGGCTGGGGCTGGGTTTGAACCTGCCACCTCCAGCATAGGAGGCCAGTGTCCTACTCCTTTGAGCCACAGGCACTGCCCAGATCATTACATTATTAAACTTTGCTATACAACTTACTTAGGAATAGCTTAATCACTGCCTTGTGACATTTCTCGCTGTGATCTAACACTTATTATTACATTTTTCTTGTGTGCACTTTGTGATCTGCTACATGTACTGTGTACATGGATCTTGCCCCCAAATTGACTTCAAGTTCACAGAGGACAGGGCCTCCATTGCTGTTTTCAAGGTTCCCATGATGTACAGATAAATTTATTGTTAGGGTAAGAAGAGTGTATCTTTGAGAATGAACTTAACTTATTAAATCTGTTGTTTTGATACAGGGTAAAATCCAGTACCATGAATATGTCATTGAAGGATTTGAAAACATGCCAGATGCATTTATGGGAATGCTGAAAGGAGATAACTTGGGGAAAACAATAGTGAAAGCTTGAAAAATAAAAAAGACACGTGGAATCTAGAGATTATTTGGATGACTACTTGATGTGTTTTTCAACATTTAGCAAAAATGTATACTGCCTTAATTATCTAAAAAAGAGTAACTGTAATGAGTCTGACCAACCTAAATAAAATACATTTGGGTGGTATGTAATTAGTGACAGAATGATAATGTCGTAAGAACAATAACCAGTCACCTCACTGCCCACTACAGCTCCTTCTGGATTATGGTAGAAAATAATGGCTTTGGAGGTGAAAGTTTACTGCCACTGAGACCTTGGACTTCTGACTTTTTATCTTTGAAGTAAGGTTAATAACATGATTCATATACGTGTTATGCATTTATTTACAACACCAGCATCATGCCTGGCATATTTAGGCACTTAGTGTTAGCGAGCACCCTGCTGATACCAGTGAATTTGAAGTCCTAAGCTTACCACTGCTTTTATACCCAAAGAAAGAAGCATTGCTGGTGCCCAGGGGGCTCAGGGCCAGCACACGCTGCTCCTTGGCAGGTGAGTCTAATAACATAACAGATCAAAGAAGGACTCTATCATTCACAACAGCTGCAAAAACAATAACACATGGAAAAATTTATACACCTACAAAAAATGTCAAGATTCGGGCCCGGTGGCTCACGCCTATAATCCCAGCACTTGGGGGAGTAAGGCAGGCAGATGGCCTAAGCTCATGGGTTTGAGACCAGCCTGTGCTAGAGTGAGACCCTGTCTCTAAAAATGTCTGGGCATTGTGGTGGACACTTGTGATCCCAGCTACTTGGGAGGCTGAGGCAAGAGAATTGCTTGAGCCCAAGAGTTTGAGGTTGTGGTGAGCTATGACGCCATGGCACCCAACCCA
>NW_003852409.1:15031145-15032478 GCF_000181295.1 Otolemur garnettii | reverse complement strand
CCACAATGCCCGGCTATTTTTTGGTTGCAGCCATCATTGTTATTTGGCAGGCTGAGCTGGATTCAAACCTGCCACCTTAGGTGTATGTGGCTGGTGCCTTAGCCACTTGAGCCACAGGCGCCGAGCCATAAAGAGAAATTCAATAAATTGTAGTACAGTGAAACAACATGTGGGGGAACCCCTAATATGGTTTGTCTTTACAGAAGAGAAGTGAGGGATGCCTGAAGGATAGGGATGCGGGGGGAAAAGCCCCTGCCCTTTGGTGTCCTCTTTTACCAGACTATTCAATCCTCAAGACGTTAGGTGGGGTGAGCAGAAGACAGACTGCTGGGGTTTGATTGGAGGAGCCTCGGGCCCACTGCAGGGTGAGGAGGTCATGTGCAGGGGGTGTGTGTGTGTGCACGTATGCTCCCACACACTGCTACAGGAAGGAGGAGGTCTTGGGGAGTGTGGCGTGGCCTGATGTGAGGAGTTGGAGCCCAAGCAAAATGGGTAGAGTTTCTGAATCTTCTGAATCATGGTCCCTACACGGTGTATCAAGCTCAGGAAGAGTGAAGTCCAGTGTGAATGGGGCAGGAAGAGTACAGCCTGATTAAAGGTGTCAGAGTCCGGGCGGGGGGGGGGGGCTTTGGAATGGGAGTGCTGCCTGGTACAAGAAGTCAAAGGTCCAAGCACAGTAAGGAGGGCATGATGAACAGGGGCAGTGTAGCACGAAGTGGAAGAGCCAGGCAGAAAAGCAAGGGTGTCCACGTGAAGAGGAGGACATGGGGATGGGATCCCGAGCAGGGTGAGCAGGGTCCGTGTGGGAGTGTGCCACCTCCATCCCAACCATGGTGAAAGGTGCTTGTGCAAGGGGTAGCCTGGCACAGAGGTCAAAGCCTGCACAAAGCATCTGTATGGCAATGCAGCTTAGCACTGCTGTCTGAGTTGAGACTACAGACACCTGGCCTGGACTATCTTGTGCCAGGAAGCAAGGGCATATGCAAAGAATGAAGAGGTCAAAAGAATACAGAAGCCAGCCTGAAGGGGCTCCCATCAGACAAATGGAAAATCTGAGGTCCCAGTAAGAACAGTAATAACCTATTGAATAAAAAAGGGAAACCATGAGTCCATACTGAGATAAAGAAATAACGGGATAAGTTAAAAGCTTGATAAGAAATGGAATATGTATTTACCTTCAATGTACTTCACAAGAGAATACTTTCTAATTACCAAGGGTACAGAAGAAGTTCAAGTGAAGAAGCTTAGAAGATACGTAATATACCGTCTTAATTAAGTTGTCAATATTGTCTCGGCGCCTGTGGCTCAAGTGGCTAAGGCGCCAGCCACATAC
>NW_003852409.1:15026500-15030908 GCF_000181295.1 Otolemur garnettii | reverse complement strand
AAAAAAAAAAAAAAGTTGTCAATATTGATTTACTACAATCACTAATGAGACAAACCACCTCTACATGGCACCTGATGGAGCACAATGATTACCATTTGCTTGACCTGGAGTCTTCTAGGCTAAAGTATCCTAGAAGTGAAGTCCAGTGTGAGTCGGGGAGGAGAGTACAGCCTGATTAAAGGTGTCAGAGTCCCGGGAAGGTGAGGAGGGCTTTGGAATGGGAGTGCCTGAACCTGGCCCAGGTCTGCCAAACAACAATGACAACTACAATAAAAAAAAAAAAAATAGCCGGGCACTATGGTGAACACCTGTAGTCCCAGCTACATGGGAGGCTGAGGCAAGAGAATCTCTTAAGCCCAAGAGTGCTCAGTTTTGTCCGAGCTCACTTTTGTCTCCCCCTCCTGAACAGGAGCCCCATGATGTAGTTTAAGGTGTGGGGAGAGGAAGCTCTCAAAGATTAGGTCTCAGTCTTAGTGGTCCCCTGTCCCTGAGCCATGTCCCTTACAAGGGCTTCCCAGTCCTCCCCACTCATCCCTTTACGCAGGACAAGGAAGTTGGGTACTTCCCTTCTCCTAGGTTGGTTTGCCTCTGGGAAATAGTTTTTCTTGAGGGCAAACTTTTATTTAAAAAACAAGAACAGGGCTCTGCGCCTGTGGCTCAAGTGGCTAAGGTGCCAGCCATATACACCTGAGCTGGCAGGTTTGAATCCAGCCTGGGCCCGCCAAAGAACAATGACGGCTGCAACCAAAAAATAGCCAGGCGTTGTGGTGGGCGCCTGTGGTCCCAGCTACTTGGGAGGCAGAGGCAGGAGAAATGCTTGAGCCCAGGAATTGGAGGTTGCTGTGAGCTGTGATGATACAGCACTCTATCCAGGGCGACAGCTTGAGGCTCTGTCTCAAAAAAACAAAAAAACAACAAAAAACAAACAAACAAACAAACAAAAAAAAACAAGAATGGAAGGCTGGGCACCTATTGGGGACCATCCCCAGACTATGCTGTGAGTTCCCTCTCAGTGGCTGGCAGAGATGAGAGGATGAGGGAAAAATTAAAAGCTGAGACACCAAGAGAAAGTTTTATAAAGAGCAGCTGGGTCGGGAGTTTGTTCACCTTTAAACATGAGGACCGTGGAACAGCCCCTTGCTCCAGGAGAGCTCCATTTTTGCTGCATACACCATTCTTTTAATCATCAATTTAATGGGGGAAGGCTGACCCTTAAGTTATGGTTCTTGCTGGGCTTGCATTTTCTAACCAAACTATTTCCTTAACTAACTGTTAATTAGACTGATTTACCTTTTACTATTATTGCTCTAAGTTATTTATGACCTTAATGCAAACAGAGCATGAGACAGGAAACACAGTCCAGGAGCAGGATGTCAAAGCAGACCCCAATTAGGCCATGCACACAAATCACAGGAGTGGCAACTAACACTCAAGAAGCCTTATTCTGGCTCAGCGCCTGTAGCTCAGTAGCTAGGGCCCCAGCCACATACACTGGAGCTGGTGGGTTCAAATCCAGCCCGGGCCTGCCAAACAACAATGACAACTATAATCAAAAAATAGCTGGGCGTTGTGGCAGGTGCCTATGGTACCAGCTACTTGGGAGGCTCAGGCAAGAGAATCGCTTAAGCCCAGGAGTTTGAGGTTGCTGTGAGCTGTGACACCACAGCACTCTACTGAGGGTGACAAAGTGAGACTCAGTCTCAAAAAAAAAAAGTAGCCTTGTGCTCAGATGGACTGATGCTTCTGCCTATACCCAGGTGACAGAGAATGGAGATAATTTTCTCCTTATTGTGTCCTGAGAGACTCTTTGTCTCTTTAATGAGGCTTAGACTTTCTGCATTCCCTAACTCCCCAAAAGCACTCACTCCACCTGAGAATCATACAAATTTAAATCATTGAAATTTAAAAAACAAATACAAAGCAGCCCCATTCCAGCAAGCCTTGCCTGCCCAGTGACCTCGCAGCTGAGTAGCCCTGGGGTAGGGGTGAAGTTCCAGCAAGATAGCCTCCTCGTCTGAAAGGGCCAGGCTTCCAGGCAATGCATTTTGCACCAGACTTTGGGTTTCTCTGATCCACTTCTCTCCTGTCTCTGTTCCCTTCTGTCCATCATCTGCAATCATTTTCTTAATTCAATTCCTAACCTACTTACAACAAACAATTGAATACTAGTTAAATCATTATTAAATGATTAAATCATTATTTCTAGCAGTGCTAGTATATCAAGATAAGACTCTTCCCTTAAGTACCCATATGTGCATCCACAGGCACAGTGGCTCATGCCTGTAATCCTAGAACTGTGGGAGGCCAGAGCAGGTGGATTGCCTGAGCTGAGGAGTTTGAGACCAGCCTGAGCAAGTGTGAGACCCCCATCTCTAAGAAAAAACACCTGGGTATTGTGGGCAGGCACCTTTAGTCTCAACTACTCTGGAGGCTGAGGCAAGAGGATTGCTTAAGTCCAAGAGTTTGAGGTTGCTGTGAGCTATGATGCCATTGTACTCAACTAAGGATGACACAGTGAGACTCTTATCTCAAATAAATAACTAAATTCAAATTTAAAAAACAAATACATCTATGCCATTATGGGATTCAATGTGTTGATTATTTGTACAAATTGGAGTGCTTACATCCTACTAATTAACATAAACTTCACCTCATTTACCCAATTACAGCATTAAGATATTTGTGTTCTACACCTGAGAGCTCCAACTTGTACTTGCAATATGCTCCATAGGTGTGGTCCCCCTACTAACCCTCCCTCTTCAACCCACTCCCCCCTTCCCTCTCCCTCTCACTCCTTCATCCTAGGCTATAGTTGCGTTAGTTTCTGATGGTCCAGTGGAGACCCCTCCACTGAAAAACTATTCATCAGTGAATGAAAGTATGGAGGAAACTTAAATGCGTATTGGTGAGCACAACAACTTAATGTCATAAAGTATAAGCTGTATGATTCTATGATCTTGTGATTTATAATAAGAAATATATATGTATATAACAAGAACAAAATTTAAAAAATAAAAACAAGGGTGGCGCCCATAGCTCAGTCAGCAGGGTGCTGGCCACATACACCTAGGGTGATGAGTTCGACCCCAGCCTGGGCCTGCTAAGCAATAATGACAACCGAAACCAAAAGATAGCTGGGCTTTGAGGCGGGTGCCTATAATCCCAGCTACTTGGGAGGCTGAGGCAAGAGAATTGCTTAGGCCCAAGAGTTTGAGGTTGCTGTGAGCTGTGACGCCATGATACTCTACCCAAGGCAATAGCTTGAGACTGTCTCAAAAATAAATAAATAAATAAAAATTAAAAAAATAAAATACAAGAATGCTAGGCTGGGCACAGTGACTCACACCTATAATCTTAGCACTCTGGGAGACAGAGGTAGCTGGATTGCTTGAGCTCAGGAGTTGAGACCAGCCTGAACAAGAACAAGACCCCATCTCTACTAAATAGAAAATACTAGCCAGGCATCCTGGATGGAGCCTGTAGTCCCAGCCACTCAGGAGACTGAGGCAAGAGGATCTCTTGAGATTTGGAGTTAAGGTTGCGTGAACTATGATGCCACAGCATGCCACCTAGGGCGCAGAGTGAGGCTCTGTTTCAAAAACAAAACAACAACAAAAAACAAAAGAAACAAAAATGCTCTAGGAGTTTTCAAAATGTCTTCTTTTCCCATTCCTCCTGCCAACAACATAAAGGTGTTTTTCCACAGCTTCCATCAATATTCAGGGAAGTGGCACCCACTAAAAGTGGGCTACTCCTCATCTTCTTAACTCTCAACCTTGTCCAGAAGTGCTTGTGGCTCAGTGGATAGGGCACTGGCCCTATATACCAAGGGTGGCGGGTTCAAGCCTGGCCCCTGCCAAACTGCAATAAAAAAATAGCCAGGTGTTGTGATGGGTGCCTTTAGTCCCAGGTACTTGGGAGGCTGAGGCAAGACAATTGCCTAAGCCCAGGAGGTGGAGGTTTCTGTGAGCTATGTGACACGACGGCATTCTACTGAGGGTGATAAAGTGAGACTTTTATTTCTACAAAACAAAAACAAAAAAACCTCTCAAACTTGTCCATGCGGAACTGCCAGAAATCTATATTTGGTTTAAGTTTTCCTCTCTGGTCCTGGCTCCCATGGGTTTTTGCTGTTGGGCATCTAGTCCAATAAGTTGTGATTCTCTGTATCCACATGTTTCCCCAATTTGGGGATAGTAGTTCCCTGCAAGGTCAGTTCTCTGCTGGAGCTCAAAAGAGCTGTTGCTGGGCTTGGTGACTCATACCTGTCATCCCAGGGAGCAAGGATACCCAGAAAAAGTAAGGTCTAAGAGAACAGAAGTATTCACAAGGAGAGCCCAGGGATACACCTATGAGATCCTCCCCATGGTGACTCAGCTCTTAGGAATTTTTTTTTTTTTTTTTTTTT
>NW_003852409.1:15014219-15025641 GCF_000181295.1 Otolemur garnettii | reverse complement strand
GCCACCTCAGGTGTATGTGGCTGGCGCCTTAGCCGGTTGAGCCACAGGCGCCGAGCCAAACTTATGAGTCTTGGTGTATATGGCAAACGCCCTACCCACTGAGCGATGGGTGACGCCAGGAGGATAAAAAGGAGAAGACTGAGCTAGTGGGGGGAGCATAGGCATTTTGAATTCTTCTGTGCCATCGCTCTGCCAGCTGAAATAAAGCCCTTCCTCTTTTAAACACAGTGTTTGGGTATTTGTTTTCTCCATTTGGCCTCATCTTCCTGCAACATTTCCAGTTCCCTGACAAGGAAGTGACCACTCAAGGAGAGAACAGGCTCAGATGCACCTGATTGTTGTTGCCAACCCTCTGGACACCCACGGGGGAGGGGAGCACTTAATAGCCTGGGTGGTGTGAACCATTGAGCATGCCAGGGATTAGTTTTGCATCCCTGTGTTTTGGTCTCAGCTGGGCAGAATCCTCAGCGGGTCTTCAAGGAGTCAAACACCAGGAGGAACTGGCACCTACACTTGGAGACGTGCGAGGCAAGGTAGGACTGGTCCAGGCCCACTATATTTGAGTGGAAGAAGGGTCTGGTCAACCCTTGAGTGCTAGATCACCTGCAGGCAGGTGGAGTAGAGACAGGAAAGAGTGTTGGTGTGGTGTGACTGAGACAGACACCAAGGGTGGAGTTCCAACTTCCCCTCAAAGGCCAAGAGGAGTGCTTGCTCTAAATGAAGCACGCCACTTTGTATGGCTAAGTGGCAGTTTGAGTGGGAAACTGAGGCTGCCCAGGTTAGGAAATATGTTAGGAAGGTTGGAACTGTGTGCATGTGAGTGCTTGGAAACTGACTGAGACAGATGACAATAGGGAGGGCTCCAGCTCTCTCCTTCACAGGGTGAAACAATTGTGTGATGGCCCCCTATTTTTGTCCCATCTGTGGCTCCATTGTTACCCCACAGATGTGTTTGTGGTTTGTGTCAGGGAAGGAAATGGGAAGCTCACCCCATTGGGAACTATGCTGAAGCATTTTAAGAAAGGGTTTATAGGAGACCATGCGGTAACTGTGTCTCCAGGGAGATTGAGAACTGTGTGTGAGCAGGAATGACTTAAATGCCTTTTTGTTCAGGAGATTGTGGTATCCTTTGAGATAAAATTAGTTTTAAACCTGTTATGAAAGTTCAGATGTTTGAGGATTATAAAACCACCACCTCTATAATATTTCTAAATTTGCTAGATTTGACTGTGAGCTTATGTTCTTCATTTTAATCCTCTGAATTCTGAGGTCTAGAAAGGTAGCTATCGTGAGGCCTAAGGGCATGTTCCTTATACTTAGGTCAGCTGGTACAAGGTACAGTCTAGCCTACATGGCCCCTTCTTTCCTGCTCCAACTTTCCTTCCTGGCTATTCTCCCCCGCCCCCACCCCCCAACTGGTTATTCTGAGAGAAACTGGATATTCTAGTTTCTTGCTTTCTGTCTTGGTAAAGGAATTAAGGACACAGGTCCTATCCTTTGTGGCCATCTTTGATGCCACATGGCCATGTGAGACTTACAAAGACAATGAAAAGACATCAGAAATGATTCCTATGTTGTGGTTTCAGAACATTTTTTGGTAACTGAAAATAGTAAAGTCATATTATATTCCATGAAATGTCTCTCATTTGTAAAAGGTAATAATTTGGTTGTTTAGATCATTTGAGAAACTGAGTCTTTGTCAAAGAATAAAATTCTTGCCTTTTAAACCTTCTAATTATCAGGTTAGCCAAGTGAATAATTAATTTCATAGTAAACTGTGATCCTATGAAACGTAGTTTTTTGAGAGTAAGAAAAATTAGATGGAAAGGAAAATAGCATTGTGTAAGAAAGGATCTTGTGTGGTACATTTTGTCCTGAAATTGAGTGGTTATTTAAGAAAATGAAAGGCAGGGCAAACCAGAAGGCTTAGCATATTTGTAAATTGCCTGTGCAAGTTGAATAAGGCTCATAAAAGGAAATTTGTGGGGGAATTTTCATGTGATCCAGTTGATTATGTATTGCCTTTAGAATCTTTTGACTTGTGGCTCAGCACCTGTGGCTCAAGTGGCTAAGGTGCCAGCCACGTACACCCAAGGTGGCGGGTTCGAATCCCCAGCCCGGCCCGCCAAACAACAAGGATGGCTGCAACCAAAAAATAGCCGGGCATTGTGGCGGGCGCCTGTGGTCCCAGCTACTTGGGAGGCAGAGGCAGAAGACTCCCTTGAGCCCAGGCGTTGGAGGTTACTGTGAGCTGAGTTGCCACGGCACTCTACCCAGGGGGACAGCTTGAGGCTCCTGTCTCAACAACAACAACAAAAAAGAATCTTTTGACTTGTAATCCTGTTTGAACAAATGTTTTAAGTCTTTGCTGTCTGACAAACCTTCCAAAATCAAAACTCTAAATTTGGTCTTTTTGAAATATTAGGATGACTGTAAGTCTGAGAAAGACATATTAGGATTATTTGGCATATTAAAAATGTATAGTAAATATTGTCAA
The DNA here is from genome assembly GCF_000181295.1 of Otolemur garnettii. Classification (NCBI taxonomy): domain Eukaryota; kingdom Metazoa; phylum Chordata; class Mammalia; order Primates; family Galagidae; genus Otolemur; species Otolemur garnettii. Next base: position 15,023,144 of record NW_003852409.1, on the reverse strand, counting down.
ATATGAAATGTGGGTTAATTTTCTAAGGATTATTATTAGTATTTTAGTCAGAGTCTCACTTTGTTGCCCTCAGTAGGTGCAATGGTGTCATAGCTCATAGCAACCTCAAACTATTGGGCTCAAGCAATTCTCTTGCCTCAGCCTCCCAAGTAGCTAATTTAGAGACAGGCTGGTCTTGAACCTGTGAGCTCAGGCAACCCAGCCATCTCAGCCTGCCAGACTGTTAGGATTACAGACATAAGCTATTATGCCAGGCTGTGTGGATTATGTTTATATACATGTTTGAACATTATAAAATATCGGTCTGTCTTAGTGTATGTTGTCAGTAATAATTTTAATTCATCTCAGAAAGTGTTTTTATAACTGGCTAAGTCCAAAGTTTGTCCTTTGAGGAAGTAGCAGAAAAGGCTGTCAAGTTCATGCAAATTCAAATTTCTGATGATTTTGGAGTTAAATACCATGGGGCTAAAAGCGAACTTCCAGGACTTTAATTAGAAAGCTAACATGTCAGGCCAGACTCTGTCTGAAAAAAAAAAAAAAACCAAACAAAAATACTGGTTCCTGGCCAGATGAGGTGGCCCATCCCTGTAATCCTAGCACTTTGGGAGGTCAAGGTGGGTAGATTGCTTGAATTCAAGAGCAAAAAGCGAGAACCCATCACTACTAAAAAAATAGAAAAACTGAGGCAAGATGAACACTTGAAGCCAAGAGTTGGAAGTTGCTGTGAGCTGTGACACCACAGCACTCTACCCAGGGCAACGGCTTGAGATACTGTCTCAAAAAAAAAAAAAAAATGCTAACCTAACTTCAAACAGAACAGATATCTGTTATATAGAACTGAGCTGATTAGTTATGGCTTTTTGATTGAAACATTGGTGATTCTGTGTTCTGTTTCCCAGAAATCAAGGAAAACATTTTCTGTCTTTTGAGCTATTTGTAGCTTTATGCAATGTATGTACTTACAAGCAAAATTTAAAACATTGTTTTCTCTCTCCTTGATTTCTCTAGAATTTGAAAACCATTTGTAAGTATTCTTAATTTCTGACAATATAGTTACTTGCATAAGTTCAATAAGAATCTGTTTTGTTCTATTGGACATGATGAAAGACACTGCTTATTTTACCAAGGCTTTTACTGGAATAGCATTCCAGACTGCGTTAAGGAATTAAGGTTGACTTCATAAGGCCAAGAAAAAAGCCCATTGGAAAGACTGGCTAGATACCTCATCAATAACATTTTCAGATCTGCGCTGAGTAAAGAATGCCACTTTCTGATGGGTCTAGGAATCACAATTTGCTTTGGGACCTCAAGAGAAGAGGAATTTACCCAATTCATATAGAGGTAACCTGAGCTCATGGAAGGCTTTCAAGTCTAACCTGAGGTTCCTTATAAAAGGTTCTAACAAAGCCAATTTTAAAAGGAAGAAAAGCTTACATGGCCAATAATTGTTCTTGCTGCACTTGATGCAAATAATCAGACTCTGTATACTTTAAGTACAGTTTATTTTGGCAATTAAATTAGTTCTGCTATAATTTGTTTTTATTGACATGAGAAATTAGAGAGAGAAAAAACGGTCCAAAAAGGAAAAAAAAAACTGCAGCCCACCTGTATTAGATTACAGCCTGGTCTGCAATGCCAGCACATAAAATGAGACATAGCTGTTTAACTAAATTGATCTGTTAAACAGGACTAAGAAACTGGCCAGAGAACACAGACTTATATACAGTAGTTATGTTTTCTCTAAAGCCTTAACGCTCAACAAAGGTCACCTGTTGGTTACACTGTAAAAATTTGTGTAGTATTAAAGGCTATCTGCCATGTCTATATAGATACATCAGGAAAAATTTGAACCTGAATATTCACTTGAATTGCCCAGAACTTTGGATCAGTTCTGGACTCTTAAAACTACGTATTATCTTAAGAACTTTACTAAGACCGTAGAATGTTCTCATTCTGTGAACCTTAGCCTTGAAATCAAGACCTTGTAGATATTTGTCAGTGACTGCTAAATGGTTTCGTTCTCTCACCAGGGACCCAAACTTGACTTCGTACCTGCAAGGTAACTTTTGGGGCAGTCAACATGCCCTGCTCCAGCCACATACGGGGAGCTGGCTGATCAATGCTGAAGCCTGTGTAAGGGCCAGACCAGCGCCATTTTGTTGTCTACTGCATAAGCTCTGTTAAAACTGCAGGGCCACTCCCTACTGCCTCCCCCACACCTGCTTGCATAGCCACTGATTGAGACACCTTAGACAGACAGCTGCCATAATAGGCAATAAGTATCAGTTCCCTTGACCTGCTCCCATAATAGGCAATAGGTATCTACTTCCTTGAAATTTAGGCATTCTTCTTCCTAATTAGGCTACACCACCTCTAGCCCTGGTTAAGAAATCCCCTACCCTTCACCTGTACCAATCCAAATCCTCCTTTACTAGTGAAATCACCAACCACCAATCAAGAGTGTACCCGTAACGGACCCTACCCCTTTTTGCTTTCTGTACCCCATAAAAACTTGCTCTACCCCGAGTTCGGGGCTCGTCCTTGGCTTGCATGCCAGGAGAGTCCAGGCTTCCCGGGGCCTGAATAAAATTCACTTTTTGCCTTTTACATCGGGGCGCGTCTCGGAATCGTCTGTTTGGGCTGTTTGGGAGAATGATTTTCGGACCTAACACCTGAGGAAAATTTCTCACAAGACTTGTCTTAACTGGACTTTGGGAAAGGGGGAGGAAAAATGTGATCTGTGTACCCACACCACTAAGATAAGACAAAAGGTGATTCTTTTACAGCTAAGCATCCACAAGGGAATCTGCACTCGTAATCTGATACCAAACTCAGTATGTGACACAGAGAAAAGTCAAAACCCCTATGTATACTACAACCTCACTGAATTTCCCACACAGTATAATTAAGGCCTGGGTAGAGGAACGCAGGAGAAGTCACAGTCCTTGAAATCTGAATGCTGTTCAAGACCAGGGAAATAGGAAAGCCCAGCCAGGTGATTCTGAAGTTTAATGCCTGCAGTGCCATGCAAAGGTGCGGCAGTGGAAGGAACTAGGAAAGAAACCATAGGACAGATGAGAAATATCTCTGTGCCTTAGGTTTTGTAGAAAAGTGACATGAAGTTGAATGTGAACAGTGAAAATGTATGATAGAAGGCTCCTGAGACAGTGAGGACTGCAGCAAAGGAAACAGTGTGCTCAAAAAAGAGTAATGGAGACAGATTGCGCCATAGGGTCAGTGTAACCCCTGGAACTAATCTTGCAAATTAATACTGGCTCCTGCAGGAGCAAGCTGACAGTAAGACCCCAAATTAAAATACATATGGAGTTTCTAAAGGGGAGAATGAAGAGAGGATATCCGTAAAAAGCAAGGTCTAAGAGAACACAGGTCTTCTCAAGGAAACCCCCAGGATACACCTGTGATGTCCTCCCCATGGTGACTCAGCTCTTTAGAATTTGTAAACAACTTCCTGTGACCTAGAGGCTGATACTTGGTTCCCCTTCTGTGAAAGCCTATAGTTCTGTAAAAGCTGGAGCTTGCTTCTCCAGTTTGATTCAAACTGACCAATGAGAAAAGTTCCTGTGGGCCAGCCAGAACTTTCTGAGCAGGGATAAAAAGGATTAGACTGAGCCAGTTGAGGAGCACAGACATTTTCAATTCTTCTGGGCCATTGCTCTGTCAGCTGAAATAAACATTTCCTCTTTTAAACACCGTGTTTGGGTGCCTTCTCTCCACTGGGCCTCAACTTTTTTTTTTTTTTTTGAAACAGAGCCTCAAGCTGTCCCCCTGGGTAGAGTGCTGTGGCATCACAGCTCACAGCAACCTCCAACTCCTAGGCTCAAGCAAGTCTCCTGCCTCAGCTGGGACCACAGGCCCCTGCCACAGTGCCCGGCTATTTTTTGGTTGCAGTCATCATTGTTGTTTGGCGGGCCCGGGCTGGATTCGAATCTGCCACCTTAGGTGTATGTGGCTGGCACCTTAGCTGCTTGAGCCACAGGCGCTGAGCCCTCATCTTCTTTAAACACGCTAACTTCGGTATCATGGGCCTGGAGGAGGGTAGAAATAAGATATGAGACTCAAAACTGGAGATGAAGTGGAAGTCTGAATAAAAGAGGATACACTCCATTCCCTGTCCCTGCATGTAGCTGCCTTCTGCCTACTCCTGAAACCAAGGGATTAATTTCATCAGCTCTTCCTGTCCTGCTTGCTCTTCATCACTTGGTTTTTTCCTTTTTTTCCATGAAGTTGAAGGCAAATCTGCTAAGTCCTGAAACTTAACTTTCATTGGCTACTTTATAGGTAATATTCGTAAGTCACCATGCTAATGGTCACTTCAGCTGTTTCTCAGGAATTTTGGCCAGCTCATGTCCAGTTCAAACTAGTTGAGATCAACCCTTTAACTGGGCCCTCTCAAGCATCCCAGAGATAGCCTTTTGTCCCAGCAGAGGGCCTAAACCACCACCCTCAGATCATGCTAATGCCATTTTCTGTACACGTTCTACGAAAGGCCAAGAACCCCTACTGCACTCATGCAGAATCAACCTGTATTTCATTTTTCTCCCACTGCCAATTGCCTTTCTCTCATGCTTTAGACCACCCAATTTCCCTAACCTATAAATATCCCTAAGCCTTATCTTTGGGGAAGCAGATTTGAGAGCTATTTTCCTTCCTCAGTAGCCTTGAGATTCAATCTTTTCTCTTTTGCAAAACTCATGTCACAGTGACTGATTCACTCCATCAGGCAGAACAGACTTGGACCCGGCCAGCAACACTCTTGAATAATGGGAGGCACGCTTACATCTCTCCTGCCAATTAGGAGATCCTTCTCTGGAGAAACTGCAGATCCCTCTGAAGAAATCACACTACTCTTAAGATTAACAAGGACTGACATTTAGGGTCCCAAATACAAAATCTAGGTGACACTCTTAAGTTTCCAACTCAGAGACCCTGGATTATAGTTGGAAACATCAACCAGATCAGCTGTCTCCCTTAGTGAGGGAAAGTATAGCAGTCCCCTACTATCTGTGGTTTCCAATTACCAGCGGTTAACTTTGGTTGAAAAATACTAATGGAAATTCCTGAAATGCATTAATTTTATATTGTGCATTGTCCCAAGTAGTGTGATGAAATTCCCTGTGGTCCCCATTCTGTCTCACCCACAACTTGGATCATCCCTTCATCCACCATCTATGCTATCTGCCTGTTTGTCACTTAGAAACCACCTCCATTATCAGGGTGAAAAAACAGTACATACAGCGCTTGGTACTATTTGAAGTGGCAGGCATCCACTGGGGGTCTTGGGACATATCCCTGCAGATAAACGGGAGTCTGTATGCTTCATGTTGTTCGAGAATGAAAGGATATGGCGATCAAAAGGACAGACAATAGTAGAAACAATCTATTTTCTCACCACTGTGAAGAGTTGAGTGATTTCTAAGAGATTCTCTAAACTTTCTTGGTTAGTATCCTTAGCATCATTTTCCATAGTGCCCCCAGGCCAAAAGAAATACCTACCAGAAAGAAAGAAAGAAAATAATAGTTTGCGCTGTGTCCAATAGTTATAGCTGTGTTACTTTTAAAACTTAAAAATACCCTGGGACTCACCTGTGAGTTCTCTATGTTGCCCTGTAATAACTTGGCACCCAGTTTGGGACCCACAGTTCTACCGCTGCTTCCAGGGCAGGGCTTAAGAACATTGTACAATGCTCCACTCTCTTGCCTCTGGGATATTGTTGGTCATCTGCTACAAATGGCATGGCTTCAAAATGGTGGAAAGCTACTCAGAAAATAAACTCCCATTGAGTTACATAACTCTTTTTTTTTTTTTGAGACAGAGCCTCAAGCTGTCCCCCTGGGCAGAGTGCCGTGGCATTACAGCTCACAGCAACCTCCAACTCCTGGGCTCAAGCGAGTCTCCTGCCTCCGCCTCCCAAGTAGCTGGGACCACAGGCGCCCGCCACAACGCCCGGCTATTTTTTGGTTGCAGCCGTCATTGTTGTTTGGCGGGTCCGGGCTGGGGATTCGAACCCGCCACCTTAGGTGTACGTGGCTGGCGCCTTAGCCGGTTGAGCCATAGGTGCCGAGCCGAGTTACATAACTCTTATTTGTTGGGTTCTCTGTGGCTATACAATTGCCTGTGTTAACTCTGTACTGCCCCACATGGTGGGTATTTGAGGCTACTGAGAAAAGGAAATGCACATTTCAGTCTCAAAAACTGAAGCAGAATGAAGTATTTTTCCAGTAGACATGACTTTATTGTTTTGATAGAACTACAATTCACTTTAACCACTGCATTGCATAAAATATTGTTGTATTGTGAACACTTGTATAGGAGCATGCATTATTTCTAGTGTTACACATAAACACACCGCTAATCCAGTCAGCATCAAAAGACTGAGTTCAGATGTTTTTCTATACACAGATGTATCACTATGTGTTTACTTGGATGTTTTATGCAGATAGCACAAGTTAGAGTATACCTATGCAGACAGCAGTTACAGTGATACCCATGTAAGTCAGATTCATAAGTTGAGATACTTACTATTTTAATAATCATTTTCTACATTAAAAAATATGGCAAAATAGTTAAATTTTAAACAAAGGCATAGTACTGAGGCAGAATTCGAGCAGTCACAGAAGCTACTACTACAGCCGGTACTGTGAAGAAACTTCTCGAGTGCAGTGCATTTTCCACGATGAAAGGCAATACCAATATACTGCAGCGGAGCAGATGAAAGAGCTGTTTGCTGTATTCAAAGGTGTTAGATATACAGTAGACAATCTGTGAGTTTTCTGGAGCTTTTCAGCAATAACTTGGTTTAAGTGAAAAAAGAATCCACAAAATGCCTCATGAAATGAGAATTAAATTTCAAACAATCTAAGCAATTTTTAACAGAGTCTGAGTTTGTAAACTTGGCAAGGTATAAAACAGCTTGATTCTCGCACATGCACACACAAAAAAGCATCTTAGATGGAGAGATAAAATAAATTATCATTTTAGTTATTGTCACTTAGTTTATGAAGCAATGACTTAAAAGACATCCACAAAATTCAAATTTTCAATTAAAAGCCATTGAACAATTTTGCACACAGAATATACATGAACACAATACATTTTGCTTACAGAACATATGTTATTACTAGTAATATCAAAGACCAAGTGATTCAAAATTTGAAAAATTTCAAGTATTAGGCAGGGTGTGGTGGCTCCTGCCTATAATCCTAGCCCTTTGAGAGGCTGAGGGGGGAGGACTGGTTGAGGCCAGAACTTCAAGACCAGCCTGAGCAAGTGTCAGACCTCCATTTCACAAACAGAAAAATGAGCTGGGTGTGGTGGCATGTGCCGGAAGTCCCAGCTACTTGGGAGGCTGAGACAGGAGGATCACTTGAGCCCAGGAGTTTGAAGCTGCAGTGAGCTACGATGACACCACTGCACTCTAGCCTGGGTGACAGAGCAAGACCCTGTCTCCTAAAAAAAAAAAAAAACACAACCCCCCCAAACTGAAAAACAATAAGAAATGAAATTGCAATTTTCTTTTAGGTTTAGATAAATGATATGAGACACCCAAAGAAAACTCTGGGTATATTTTTTTCTCAAAGAACATCCAAATTTGCAAAGAAATGTCTACTCATGGCCTGAAAAATCAAATACAGGACAGATATTTTTGACAATTTTCCATCTGTCAAAGATTTTTCAGCCACAACCAGAAAAATTAGTTCCTATCACAAGGATTGGAACTACAGCTATGTTAAATTGAAAACCACATGTACTGGAATTTTAAAGCAAGAGAATAACTTTTTCCTCATTGCTTTATTCCATTATGTGATACATACTGAAAATACTTATTTTCTGAAGCAGGCTTCAAGAGTCATGGATATAGATGGTAAAATTCTTCAATACATATGTACAAATGCTATAGAATAGTCCTTGTCAGTTTATGGAATTTAAAAAAAAAAAAAGGGAATATGTCTAATGATGTTGTGTTCTTTAGCAATGTTACTTGCACAACTTACAAAAGAGTTTTATAAAGATTTCCTGCATCAGAAAATACAATTTAAGATTTCTTTGAACCAAAGGGAAAGTTGGCCAAGTATTCAATAATCAAAGACAAAAAGTGGTTCTGTGATTCCTATGTTTTCCCTAATAGCACAGTGCGTATGAATAAGCTAAATTTGAAGCTCCTAAAATGAGAAAAACTTGGGACCTAGCTAGGCAGGTGAAAGAATTTATTTACAGTTGAAAAATTTCTTAGTACAAACAAAAATGACTTTACGCGTTTTTCAAATAAGCCAATATGCAAAAGAATTAAAATGTAATCTTAACACTGTATTAAAAGGGTGCAAAAAAAAAAAATCAAGAAAAATCCAAAGAATGGTTTGTGAATAGTGACAGATTTAGTTTTGTTTCCATTTATACAACCAATACCTCATCAAATGTAATGGTAAAAATAGTGAGCTGACAAAGAGAATTCCTGAATTTACTTAGATGTAGTTTTGAAACTGATACACGTTTCACATTTAGTCAATTCTTCTTTTTAAAAAAGGAGATGAACAGCACTGCCAATGTGGATGTAAATATCCAAAGAAAATTTTGATGTTTGATTCAGTTATTGGAAAACTAAGTATATCTGAAGGACAAAGTATGTCTGAAAGCGCTATATGAATCTCCTTGTCAACTCTAAATTTGTATAAATCTAAATATGAATCAAGTACTACAAATGAAAATTTAGGGTATAGATCACAATATGCTACAACTATAGATCACAAACTGGGTTTTGGAGATCACACAAAAAATATCATCAAATGTCTCATCAGTAATTTTTTACAACGATTACATGGCTAAAGACTACGGGTATACCGGGTAACACAAAACACATTTTTTCTAAATGTGGCTAACAGAAAACCTTAAGTTACATATATGGTTAA
>NW_003852409.1:15004725-15013395 GCF_000181295.1 Otolemur garnettii | reverse complement strand
GGCTCTGCAAAGGAGCTACCATCTCCCACCCAGCAGCTCCATGGCAAGAAGCTGTGGGATGGAATTCATATTTCTGGTTCAGCTTGCTGGAGCCCAGGTGCACAATAAAGACCATTTCCACCTAATAGCAGGGCTCTGGATTCTGATTTCAGATGTCATTCTGATCATAGAGGATAAGCAGACAAGCAAACTGCCATTTTCCAAAGCCCTAAAGGTTAAACTGGCTTCTAAGGATTTAAAAGGATAGTATTCAGAACTATATATAAGAGAATTTAGAAAGCCACTGACCCTGGCCAGGGAAAGACACAGACTCCAGAAAGAACTGAGAAGCCTTTAAGCATTCAACACAGGATAATCCTCAGCACAGAGACAGCCTACAACAATAAAAAATAAACACATAAACATAAAAATAAAAAAGGAGAATCTGACTTCCAGAGCTGCCATGTTAGAAGGCTCAACTGTTCAATTTTCAACAAAAGCAATCACAATACATACAAAGAAACAGGAAAGCATGGACCACTCAAGGGAACAAAATAAATCAATAAAAAACGTATGCGAGGAAGTTCAGACATCAGACTTTAGCTCGACAGACTTTAAAACTGCCTTAAAAGGTGCTCAAAGAACTAAAGGGAGGTCCTGATCATATTTACAGAACAGAAGAGAAAATGAAGAAGATTCTTCCAAGTAGTAAAAAACAAGGGAACATATATATCATTTGCACTTGCTTTAGAAAGCAATGTGTGGTCTCATACTACAAAAGGGCTATAAAAGTTTAGAACACCAATGAGGAACCTCCCTCCTCCATCCCTGGCAAAGACAGGTTTAGAAAAGTTTTCAGGTTAACAGAACCACTCTACAGAGAAATCTGGAAACTCTAACCTTCACAAAAGAAAAAATTCTCAAATGTGCTACACTTTATGGAAAGAAACCTGTGAGTGTGTTTTAAGAATCTTAAAATATTTCTTTCCTTTGATCAAGCAGTTCCACAGTAGAGGAAGTATTCTGAGGGGAAGACAAAATAACAAAAATAGTAAGATTGTTCATATACTCACAGACACAAAGAACTTCCAAAGGCTCTTCACTGCACTGATAATAAAGCACAAACCACTCAATAGAGCTGGAAAAGTATGGAGAGGTCTTTATGACAGGGGTTCTGACCTATGGCACTAAGTTCTGCAAATGACTCTTAGTCAGCATCCTTCTTCCCTAGGTGCTCCCACGGTGCTTTGTTTACACCTTCTTTTTAGCACTCATCACAGTTCATTCTTATTGGTGGAGTTAGCTGCAATCAAGACTATATGACGTCAAAACTCCAACCCCCAGAAAACACACACCTGGGTATGTATAGGGAAGAAGACATCGATCATTCATTTCTTCATCTCTTAAAGTGACCAAAGTGTTAATAAATGTCTGCAATATTGAATCTAGAAAAATGTGAAATAGTTCTTGAAAACTATGAACATACAACATTAAATAAAAATGCCTAGTTATGCTTTTGAACACTGCAGAAAAAGGTGGACACGGGAACCAACTTAAGTATTACAAAGATTAAATGAAACAGACACAAGTTCATATCTTACTAATAAGAAGCCTTCAATAAATGTCAGTGTATTTATTTATTTATTTTTGAGACAGAGTCTCACTGTGTCGCCCTTGGTAAGAGTGCCATGGCATCACAGCTCACAGCAATCTCAAACTCTTGGGTTTAAGCGATTCTCTTGTCTCAGCCTTCCATGCAGCTGGGATTACAGGCACATGCCAGAGCACCCGGCTATTTTTTGTTACAGTTGTCTGTGGCTGGCGCTGTAACCACTGTGCTATGGGTGCCAGGCCAATGCCTTCATTTTTGAGTAAATTTGTCATAGGGCTGATTTTAACTCCCATCAATAGTGAACAACTAGCAAAATGCTCAATATAAGTTAATAAGTACAATTCTATAAGAAGAATTCTGAAGAAGTACAATTCTGTAAGAAGAATTCTGAAGAAGTTAAAACCTTTTGATGATGTGACTTAATCCAAAAATGAATTTAAGATTTTGGGTGAGGGGGTCACACGGAACACCCCTCGTGCAATTCTACATACTCAATTAAAATCATGCTTTTGAAAAATATTGTGCAACAGAGTCTGCAGTGGCCCTCTACACCTAGTACATGGTACTTAGTTCATAATGGATAAAGGACTTATATCCAGAATATAAAGGCCTGCAATTCAATAACCACTAAAATTCTAAATGGCCAAAATTTGAATAAACATTTCACTAAAGAAGATACATGATTGGCAAAAGAATAACGCTTCAATACAATTAGTCACCAAAGAAATGAAAATTAAAACCACTGAGAAATAAACATTTCAATCATTAGGATAGCTATAATTTATTACTATTTTTTTTGAGACAGAGTCTCACTGTCTCGCCCTTGGTAGAGTGCCGTGGCGTCATATCTCATAGCAACCTCAAATTCTTGGGCTTAAGTGATTCTCTTGCCTCAGCCTCCCAAGTAGCTGGAACTACAGGCGCCCGCCACAATACCCAGCTATTTTTGTTGTTGTTGTTGTTGTTGTTCCTGGGCCAGGTTAAAACCTGCGTATATGGCTGGCACCCTAGCCACTGAGCTACAGGCGCGGAGCCAGGGTAGCTGTAATTTAAAAAAATCAAACGGTAGCAATAGTTAGCACAGTTTCAGAGAAACAAGAATGCTCATACAGTGCCAGTCAGAATGTAAAATGATGTAGTCACTTTGGAAAACAATTTGGCAGTTTCCTTAAAAAGTTAAGCAAAAATTTACCAAATTATCCAGCAATTCCACTCACAGGCAACTACCGAAGAAAAATGAAAACACCTGCACGCACAAAAGACTTGCACAGTGAAGGTGAAAACACACAAATGTTCCAAGCAGTATCAACTCTAACAGCCAACAAAGGGAAAAAATCTGAACTTCCTTCTGCTGAATGGACAAAGTATCCACACAATGGAATAGACTATTTAAAATGAAAAAGAATAAAGTATGGTGACACATCTTGTACTCTCAATGACTCCCCAACAATAAACAAAGAATAAAGTATGAATATCTGGCAATATAGATGAACTCAAAGTATGTCAAAGAAAAAAGACGAGACACCAAAGAACATGCATGATTCCATAAACATCCAGAAATGGGAACTCTGTTGAGATAAAAAGATTGATTAGTGATTGCCCGGGACTGGTGGTAGGAAGGAGGATTAACTGTAAGTGGGCATGAGGGCTCTTGCTAGGGTGATATTCTAAAATATAGATTATGGTGGTAGATGTACAAATTCAGTAAATTTACTAAAATTCACTGAATTGTACATTGATGGTTTATATGTATAATATACCTAAATAAAGTTGTTTAAAAAAAAAAACTTTATACTCCAGATTCCCAACTGATTGTGGGATTAAACACCCTTTGATGAATGCTGGGGTACCTCACTAGTAACCATTTTAGAACGAGCCTCTTCTCAAGAGAAGAGTTTTACATATTTCCTTATTTCTTTCTAATAACTAATCTTTTAGGGAAAAACTGTAAACCAGCATGAATGAGTCTCATGCACCACTCCTAGAAGGTGTGTGGTTGGTCCACTTAGCAGTAACCACGCAGCCTAAATTATCACAGAGCAGTGTACCAACTGCAGGATCCAGGGGAGGGAGGCACTGTGAAGAAACCTGAAACCTTACCCGGAGGTAGCATTTCAACCCAGACACTAAGTCCTGAGTCTCAGAGCAGCATTAAGGATCTCTTCACTCCATAAGCCAAGAGTCTTCTGGTTTAGTTCTCTTTCTGTAGGAGTTTCCTCAAATTTCCACTTTAGGAACTTATTTCTGTAGAGTCAGTGGGATTCCTCCAAAACCCTATGAGCTGAAACCCAAACCTAACTCATTCAGGGACTTTAGTTCCTTCTTCAGTTAGAAATTATTATTCAGACTCCAACAATGAAGCTTATGAGGAATAATCCATCAGTACCCGTATATTCCATTCCTCTGAGGTTTAATTTCACAACAGAAAACTTACTGTATATAACAGTTTTATAACCTTTTCCTGAATTTTACTTGCTATCAATGGGGTCTCTTTAGATTTTAGTGTATGTATTCTCCAAATGGTAGGTGATCATATCAAATTCCACAGGGGGAATGCCAAGTTATATACACAAGAGAAATTAGGACAGTAGATTCCCCATTGAAAGATGGCAGATGCCACCCAGGACCAGCTGAGTGCTCCACAGAAGCATAGGCTCAGTGTTGTTAGCCCTTATAATTTTTTAAGAAAAGTCTTTTTTTTTTTTAATAGGAAATTCTGATATTTAAATAGTGGAAACAGAATTACACATATGTGTATATACACACTTATTCCACCATGCACACCAACTAAAATATCTGTAAGGACTCATTCTTAACCTATCAGCTTGTAACCTTTGCCACACAAACATAGGAAAATGTACTTACTCAGGAAAAACTTTAAAATTAAAAAAAGATAGAACTCTTATTTTGCAAAAGAAATCCATCCAGAATGGCTATTTTTTACACATTATCCTTTTTCCTACCCCCAATCTATTTACCTAGGACTGTTACTCTCATGGCTGAAATGGCTCAGGTGCCAACTCTCTGAACTACCCATACCCAGTGCCTGTAAGAAAAAAAAAAAAAGAAAGAAAAAAGGTGGGGGTGTCTTCCCAATGAAAACATTCCCTGAAGGCAAATCGGTTTGAGCTTCACCAACGTGTTCCTATTTATAGCATTCTAGGGATTCTTGCATCAAGTATTCCAAAAGTACAATGCACTGCAGTCAATACACTAGATGTCCAGCATCCTGAATGAGATTGTATTTTCTATTATAGAAATTTGAAAGTCCCAATGATTCAAAACTAACTTGTTTTCACAGCTTCAGAGATAGCAAAAAACAAAACAAAACGAAAACCACTGAAGAGATCATCAGTCCCACTCTTTCATTCTACTAGTAAAGAAACAAAAATTCAAAAGATCAAATGCTTTGTCCATGGTTACAGAATGTGCTGGTTGGTAAACAGGGACAGAATCCAGGTTAACTGACAGCAGTCAAGCTCTCTTTCACCACACTACATGGTAGTGGAAGGCAAAGGTAGGAGAGACATTCCTCGAAGAAATGAGCTATTCAATTCAAGTTTGGCTGTCCAGAATCACTTCACAGTCCATACTGTTTTCTTTACGTTCCACATGACTCTATCAAATCTGATTACTATTTACCAACAGCAGACATCCTTGACGAGGGGTGAGTATGAAAAATATTTTCTTTAGCTGCCACCTTACTAAGTTACAGCTACTGATCAAGGGGGTAAGTGGTTTTCATTCCAGGTTTTCACTGACAATGGGAACTATCCCTCTACCCCCTAACTATATTCCCAGAATTACCGTGCAGAGTGAGATTCCTGATGTCTGATGAGATTTGCATTACTTGTGTATGACTTCCAACAGTGTTTACATTGGTAGTGTCTCCTTCCAGTGTGAATTCTTTTGTGTTCTACAAGGATTGAGCTTCGACTGAAGGTGGCACCACAAAACCTACATTCATAGGGCTTCTCTCCAGTATGTATTCGGTGATGTTCGTTAAGAGACGAACTCTGACTGAAGGATTTCCCACATTCTTTGCATTTGTAAGGTTTTACACCAGTATGAATCCTCACATGGCGACTAAGAAGGGAGTGGGTAGGGAAAGCTTTCTCACACTGGTTGCATTTGTAGGGTTTTTCTCCTGAATGAAGTCGCTGATGATAAATGACAGATGTGAAATGGCTAAAAGTCATCCCACAGTCATCACACAAATACGGTTTTTCCCCAGTGTGAATTCTCTGATGCCGGGTGAGGCATGAGGTCTGTCTAAAGGTTTTTCCACATTCATCACATTTATATGGTTTCTCTCCAGTATGGATCCTCTGATGTTTGTTCAGGGATGAGCTATGACTGAAGGATTTTCCACAGTCGACACATGTATAGGGTTTTTCCCCAGTATGAATTCGCTGATGTTGAATCAGGGATGAATTGTCCTTGAAGGCTTTCTCACAGTTATTACATTTAAAGGGTTTTTCTCCAGTATGAATTCTCTGATGATTAATGAGGTGGGTACTCAGGCTGAAACCTTTCCCACAATCATCACATATGAAAGGTCTATCTTCACTAGGAGGTGTATTATGTGTTCTGAGTGATAAGCTATCACCAGAAGTTTTTCCACATTCATTACACAGGTGGGGTTTCTCTCCAGTGTCAAGTCCCTGATTTTTGCAGACTGAGGCATCATAGCTAAAGACTTTTCCACATTTACTACACTTATAGGTTTTGTCTCCAGTCACAGTTCCCTTTTTCTTCTTTAAGGCTAAAATTTGACAGCATTTTTCGCACACAGGGGTTTTTCTCTTAGCAATAAGTGACCTTGGAATAAAGACTGTCCCACACTTAACACACTTCTTGGATTTATCCTCCAAAGAAATCTTCTGCCGTTTCTGATGTTCAGTAAGAGATGAAGAATGACTTAAGATTTTCCCACCTTCATTACATTTCCGTGACTTTTCCCCAGTGTTTTTTTCTTTGCGTTTCAGAACAAGGTCTGAATGGAAACTGAAGGGTTTCTGTTTCTTGTTCTTGTTTTCATGGTAACTCCGGGATTTCTTCCTTAAGTAGGCTCTCAGATGTTTAATTAAAACTGAAGTTTCTTTAGAATTGCTTCCAAAGGGGCTCCTTTCTGATTTGGATCCCTCACCCTTGTTGCCTCTCCCATGAGTTTTCCTGTGTGGGACTGTTCCTTTTGAAAATCTCTTATTGCCATGCTCCTCCAATGACCTGCCATAACGTTTCCAGAATTCTTCCATCAAGCCACGAGCGTCATCCCTGAGACATCTTTCTATTATTTCATCTGAAGTTGATTTTCCCACAACATCATCACGATTTCCACCAGAAACCATCAATTCACCTCTAGGCTCAGACTCTAAAAGAAATAAGAAATAGAGTATTTCCTGTTTGCGATAAAAGCCACTGCTGTATTTGGTACTGAAATCAAAATACAGACAGTAATGACTATACAAATTTCAAATTCAATGGTTCTCAAATAGAGCTTTAAAAAATAGGCAAGGAAGCCTAAGCAACCATACTGAGATGCCATCTATATACAAATGAAAGAAAATTAGCCAGGCATGGTGGCAAGTGCTTGAAGTTGGAGCTAACCTACTCATGAAGCTGAGGCAGGAAGGTCAATTGAGTCCAGGAGTACAAGGTTGCTGTAAGCTACAATCATGCCCTTGTACTTCAACCTGAGTGACAGAAAAATAGAGAAGGACAGAAAACTACAGAAAGCCATTATGAAGAAACGAGATAAACACAGCCTAGGGATTAGGGAAGATACTGGGGAAGATGATAAGCTTGTGTCTTGTAAGTAGGGATGTTAAGTTCTCATCTTCATTTTGAATTTCTGTGACAGGTTCAAACCTTTTCTCTTTACATCCAAATTTTTCTCTTTCCAAAACAATGACAGCACAAACATTTACTGAATGCTTACCAAATGCCAGGAGATTTTTTAATCTTTATTTTTTTAACTAATTTATTTTTTTGAGACAGAGCCTCAAGCTCTCACCTTGGGTAGAGTGCTGTGGCGTCACAGCTCACAGCACCTTCCGACTCTTATGCTTAAGTGATTCTCTTGCTTCAGTCTCCCAAGTAGCTGGGACTACAGATGCCCACCGTAACGCCCAGCTATTTTTTGGTTGTAGTTGGCATTGTTGTTTGGCAGGCTTGGGCTGGACTGAAATTCACTAGCTCTGGTGTATGTGGCTGGCTCTGGAGCTATAGGCACTGAGCCTAATCTTCATTTTTTTAGACAAGAGTCTCACTCTGTCACCCTGAGTAGAGTGCCGTAGCATCAAAGCTTATAGCAACCTCAATCATTTAGGCTCAAGCGATCCTTTTGTCTCAGCCTCGGCCTCCCCAGTAGCTGAGACTATAGATGTGCACCACCACATCTCCCTATTTTTTTTTTTTTTTTTTTTTTTTTTTTTTTTTTTAGTAGAGAAAGGGTCTTACTCTTGCTCAGGATGGTCTCAAACTCCTGAGCTCTGGGGATCTACCTACCTTCACCTCCCAGAGTGCTAAGATTGTAGGCATGAGCCATCATGCCCAGCCTCAAATGCCAGACCTTACATCAAATACTATACTTGCATTATTCTACCTACTCTTCATGACAACCCTACGAAGTTTTCTTATCCCTGTTCTATGGCTGTAACCACTGGACACAGAGATTATAAGGTCAGGTATATTAAGTGACAAAGCCAACTTTTAACCTAGCTAAACACCAAAGCCCACGCTTTTGATCCTTATCCTATACTGCCTCTTCAGATATACAGCACCCATGTTACTGAAAATATCAACCACATCACAGGAATACACTACCACCTAAGCCAGACTTTCAAAAGTTGCCACAATCTGGCTCTATCAATTTTTTTTTTTTTTTTTGGAGACAGAGTTTCACTCTGTTGCTCTGAGTTGAGTGCAATGGCATCATCAGAGCTTATAGCAACCTCTATCTTTTTTTTTTTTTTTTTGAGACAGAGCCTCAAGCTATCCCCTGGGTAGAGTGCTGTGGCATCATAGCTCACAACAACCTCAAATTTAGGCTCAAGCGATCCTTTTGTCTCAGCCTC
>NW_003852409.1:15001774-15003447 GCF_000181295.1 Otolemur garnettii | reverse complement strand
TAAAAATTCTGTATTTCCTTCTAGAAATCTTTCTGTGTTATTTCAGAATACAAAAGTTATATTTATAACATGCACTGTCATTCTTTGTTTATAATTATTTCTCATTTCATTGCTAATTCTTCATAAAGATGAATTCAACCTGATAATTCATCATACAGATATATTATAGTTTAGTCATTCCCTTATTGAATGTTGATCAAATAACAAATACTTCCTCAGAAAGGAGGCACAGAATTACTAAACAACAAAGAATAGAAAGGGTATACCCCTTTGCATGATAGATGACAAACAGTATGCATCTCTGACAAAATGACTGTTCTTTCTTTTTTTTTTTGAGTCAGTCTCAAGGTGTTACCCTGGGTAGAGTACTGTGGTGTCACACCTCATAGCAACCTCAAACTCTTGGTCTTACATGATTCCCTTGCCTCAGCCTCCCAAGTAGCTAGAACAATAGGTGCCCACCGTAACCCCCAGCTATCGTTTGTTGTTGCAGTTGTCATTGTTGTTTTGGGCCAGGTTTGAACCAACCAGCCTTGGTGTATGTAGTAGAGCCTTATCCACTGAGTTGTAGGCACTGCCCAAAATGACTGCTAATTCTTTGTAAATCTGATTCAAAAAAATAGTACTGTTGGTTTGGTGCCCAGCACAGTCGTTACACCATCAGCCATATATGTGGAAACTAGGGGGTTTGAACCCACCAGCTAAACAATGACAACTGCAACAAAAAATTGCTGGGCCTTGTGGCTGGCATCTACAGTTCCAGCTACTTAGGAGGCTGAGGCAAGAGAATCACTTAAACCCAAGAGTTTGAGATTGCTGTGAGCTGTGACACCACAGCACTCTACTGAGGGCAACAGAGTAAGACTCTGTCTCCAAAAAATAAAAATAAAAAAAAACTAAATAAATAGTACTGTTATTTTAAATGTATATTTCATTGTTGACCAGTGAGTTTAAACATTTTTTTCATGTTCATAGCTATTTAAATTACACGCTTTGTCAATTATTGCCTCAGGTTCTTTGGCCATATTTTCCAGCAGATGTAGTGTTCTTTATTTGTATGAGCTTTTTTTTGTTTTCTGAGACAAAGTCTTACTTTCTTGCCCTGGTATAGTGCTGTGGCACAGCTCCCAGTAACTTCAAACTCTTGGGCTCATGTGATCCTCTTGCCTCAGTCTTCCAAGTAGCTGGGACTACAGGTGCCTCCACAACACCCAGCTATGCATGAGCTTTTTATAGGCTATGACCACTGACCCTGCTTTGTCTGTCAAAGTTTTTTCCCAGGCCAGGCACAGTGCCTCATACCTGTTATCCTAGCGCTATGGAAGGCTGAGGCCAAGTGGACTGCTTGAGTTCAGAAGTTCCTGACCAGCCTGAGCAACAGCAAGACCCTGTCTCTGCTGAAAACAGATCAACTGAGGGAAAATCTCTTAAGCCCAAGAGTTTGAGGTTTCTGTGAGCTGATGCCAGGCAGTCTACTCAGGGTACTAGAGTGGGACTGTCTCAAAAAAAAAAAAAACAAACAAAAAAACCTTTTTCTCCAGTATGGTGTAAATGACTTTTTAAATAAATTGTACATCTACGTGATGCTTTATTTACAGAGCTTCTTTGGAGAGGTATGTATTTTTACTAATCCTGCTAGAATTACTAAAAACACTTTTAGAATTCATTTTTGG
>NW_003852409.1:14997575-15001153 GCF_000181295.1 Otolemur garnettii | reverse complement strand
GGGTTTGAATCCAGCCTGGGCCCGCCAAAACAACAATGATGGCTGTTGCGACCAAAAAAAAAATAGCCAGGTGTTGTGGAGGCACCTGTGGTCCCAGCTACTTGGGAGGGAGAGGCAGGAGACTTGCTTGAGCCCAGGAGTTGGAGGTTGCTGTGAGCTGTGATGCCACCGCACTCTACCCAGGGGTACAGCTTGAGGCTCTGTCTCAAAAAAAAAAAAAAAAACTTGCATAAACAGTCTGATGCAGTGGCTCACGCCTGTAATCCCAGCACTTGGGCGGCCCAGGCAGGTGGACTGCCTGAGTTCATAGGTTTGAGACCAGCCTGAGCCAAAGTGAGACCTTGTCTCTAAAAATAGCCAGACACCAGGAGTTGTGGTGGGTGCCTGTAGTCCCAGTTACTGGGGAGGCTGAAGCAAGAGAATCACTGAAGTCCAGGAGTTTGAGGTTGCTGTGAGCTGTGACATCACAGCACTCTGCCAAGGGTGACAAAGTGAGACTCTGTCTCAAAAAACAAACAAAAAAAAGATTCAACTCAAATGCTAATTAAATCTTTGCTCCTGTGTTCCTTAGGCATGCCATTATATTATACATCACATCATTACCACTTTTTGTTTTCATATCTGTCCCCAGAGTTTATAAATATGTGCCTTTCACATCTGTGCATGGGGTGATTACCTGACACCCACGGGCTGCTTCTAGTTAATGATGGAGTATAGGAACGCTTAAGCAAACCTATTTCTGTTAAGATGCAGGACTCTTCTAACAGGTTAACTATGACTGAGGGATTCCTTTTGGCCTAAACTTTCTTAGAACTGCACTTTAGTCTAAGACTCTTCCTTCTGGATCTGCCTTCCTTCCCTCTCTCATTCTGTTACAGGGGTTAGACCAGCAACATGCTGATAGCTCTCCTAGCTTTATCCAGCTACCTCCCTGTTTTCCTTCACTGGAAGTTTTCCCAATAAATCCCATGCATGGCTAACTATGTCTTGGCATCTATTTCTCAGAGGACCCAAACCAATATTATCTAAAATGAATATTCCAGGATGGGTGCAGTGGCTCACACCTGTAACTTTAGCACTCAGGAAGGGCAAGGTAGGGGGAATCACTAGAGCTGAAGAGCTTGAGATCAGCCTGAGCAAGACTGAGACCCCATCTATGCTAAAAATAGAAAAATTAGCCAGGCCTTCTGGCAGGCACTTGTAGTTCCAGCTACTCAGGAGGGTGAGGTGTGAGGACCACTTGAGCCCAAGAGTTTGCTGTTGGTGTGAGCTAGGCTGATGCCATGCACTCTAGCCTGGGCAACAGAGTCAGATTGTCTCAAAAACAAAACAAAACAACATCCCAAAGCAAGAACTCAATCCTAATCATCTTTGAATTTTAACACCCAGCCCATTCAACATTTCAAAGGTTCTTCCCAACAGAGTTGGTAAAAAACTGTTTTCATTTCATGGGTAGTGCCTATGGCTCAAAAGAATAGGGTGTTGGTCCCATTTGCCAGAGGTGGCGCGTTCAAACCCAGCCCTGGCCAAAAAAAACTGCAAAAAAAAAAAAAAATAAAATCGGTTTTCATTTCTTTGTCTACTTTTCACCAGCTCCTTACCTGGTCTGGAGTCTTTTGAGATTTCTTTTTCCAGCAGCCATGGCAGTTCACTCCACTTTAGCTGGGAAAGCAAATCTAGTTTGGAAACTGGACAGCCTGCTCATGGAGAAAACAATGAAAAATGGCTATTTATGCATAGAACAAAGACTTCTCAACATTTATACATAGCCTCTGGTTCTCCAGGGAAGCTAAAAGATGGTTTCAAATACATAGACATCAATACTGGAATTTGAGGAGAAAACAGGGGAAGGTATATAGCATTGATGACGGCAAAATGATGCTCCATGTTCCCAATTCAACAAAGCAAAGACCTTTTTTCTTGAGGAAATGATACAGAAAAGCAACTTTTAGGACCCATTTTAGAATTAGTCATATTAGTGCCTTTATGTCCAGCCGCAATACTTTAGATACAGCACTTGCCTTTCTTAAAAAGGGGACAAAAAATACCCAGCTGAAATGCTAGATAATTAAGAGACAGCTTTACCCAGAAATTCTAGGTTTTCGAAGTTTTCCAGTAGCACTTCCTGATACAGCTCCTTCTGAGAAGGGTCCAGCTTCTTCCACTCTCCTCTGGAAAAGCTCACAATCACATCCTTTAATGCCATGGATTCCTGGAACACCAAACAGCATGGTTTGCTGTTGGATTATTTCCAAATAGATCCAAGGATTCGGAGAAGCAGATAGAATTTAAATGGAAGGGTTTGATTGATAGCCTTCAATTTTTTAAGAATTCTAAGGCAAGCTATAAAATAGCTGTTGTGTGACTGTAACATGTGATCCACGGGAAGAGCTTTACACAATCCCCGCCTTTCCCATTCAGACGCTGGTGTAAAATACTGTATGAGAATCCTCTGCAGTGTCTAACATTGTCAAGTCCCTCCTAATGCACTGATTTCTAAGATTTATATTAAAGGAAGGTACAAGTTACATTTCCAAACCCCACGTCCGCAGATTTAACATAAGCTAAATACAGTGTATTTGTTTGTTTTGTAGTTTTTGGCCAGGGCCGGGTTTGAACCCATGACCTCTGGTATATGGTGCCAGTGCCCTACTCCTTGAGCCACAGGCACCACCCTAACTACAGTGTAATAATTAAATATGTAACAATATAGCCGGGCGTTGTGACGGGCACCTGTAGTCCCAGCTACTCAGGAGGCTGAGGCAACAGAATTGCCTAAGCCCAGGAGTTGAGGTTGCTGTCAGCTGTGATGCCACAGCACTCTACACAGCACTCTACTTGAGACTATCTCAAAAAAAAAAGAAAAAAATAATAAATAATGTAAGAATATCAGCAACCTATATTTGACATGTTACCTTCCAATTACATGCAGCAATTACTTTCTATCACAATCAAAGAGAATCTGTGTTTAATAACATACTCAAACTTGCAATTACTCCATAGTTACAATGAAGCATACTGACTCATTAAAATACACTTTCTATAAAATCCTCTCTATGGCTTTCTGAGAAGCAGTCAAGCAGAATGGTTACTGCCACTTGTATTAGCTTCCTGTGGGTGCCTTTACAAATTACAATAACCATGGTGGCTTAAAACAACAGAGGTTTATTCCCTCATAATTCTGGAGGCCAGAAGTCTGGGATCAATGCGTTGGCAAGGATGCACTACATTCAGAGGCTCAGGGGAGAATCTATTCCTTGCTTCTTTCAGGTGCTGGTGGCTGCCAACATTCCTCTTTGGCCCTATCCCTCCAAACTCTGCCTAACTTTACTTCTTCCTCTTTGTGTTTTCAATCTACCCCTGCCTCTAATAAGGACACTTGTGATGGCTTTAGCGCTCACTTCTGATCCAGGATAAATCCCTCATCTTAAAATCCTTAACTTTAATCATACCTCCAAAAACCCTTCTTCCAAATAAAGTAACACTCAAAGGTTCCAGGGATTAGGAAGTAAATATATTTTTTGCAGCCACTGTTGGCCTAGCATAGCACCATAATTCACTATTGTATGAATTAAGAA
>NW_003852409.1:14996072-14997026 GCF_000181295.1 Otolemur garnettii | reverse complement strand
GGGCTGGGGATTCGAACCTGCCACCTTAGGTGTACATGGCTGGCGCCTTAGCCGGTTGAGCTATAGGCACCGAGCCATTCAGTAATGTTTCTAATAAGGTTTTCCAAATAGACAATAATACCTGCAAATATATATTTAGTAGAACCTCTGTAAGTTGACTATCCAAGGACTGTAACTAACTGGTCAACTTATGGAGGTGGTCAACACAAGGAACTAGGCCTACTATACTGATATGTACATGTGGTGCATGTCCAGTCTATGAAATCAGGTCAACTTAAGGAGGTGGTCAACTATGGAGGTTCTACTGTATTTGCTTCATTCATATAATACTTACATTGTGTTTTTTATTTTACTGTACTGGCTAGAATAGTCAGAAAACACTGATGAATTGTAGTAAGGCTAGACATCTTCATATTTTTACTGACATTGTGAGTACTGCCTTTTATCCATTATCCAGCTGGAGATGTTCTTTTGTTTTTTGAGACAGAGTCTCACTATGTTGCCTTGGGTAGAGTGTGGTGGTGTCAGAGCTCACAGTAACCTCTTTAAGTCTTGGGCTTAAGTGATTCTCTTGCCTCAGCCTCCCAACGAGCTGGGAATACAGGCACCCACCACAATGCCCAACTTCATTGTTTAGCAGGCCCAGGCTGGGCGGGAACCTGCCAGCTTTAGTGTATGTGGCCGGAGCCCTACTCACTGAGTTATGGGCATTGAGCCTGGAGATGTTCTTTAACATGTGAAGAAAATATAATTCCAGGCTCGGTGCTAGTAGCACAGTGGTTATAGCATCAGCCACATGCGCCGAGTGTGGTGGGTTCAAACCTGGCCTGAGCCTGATAAACGACGACAACTGCAACAAAACAAATAGCCAGGCGTTGTGGCAGGCACCTGTAGTCCCAGCTACTTGGGAGGCTGAGGCAAGAGAATCACTTAAGCCCAAGAGTTGGAGGTTGC
>NW_003852409.1:14979723-14995170 GCF_000181295.1 Otolemur garnettii | reverse complement strand
GGGCCGGGCTGGGGATTCGAACCCGCCACCTTAGGTGTATGTGGCTGGCGCCTTAGCCGCTTGAGCCACAGGCACCAAGCCGAAATGTTTTTAATTAGAGTCAGACTTGTGGCTTGGCACCTGTGGCTCAAGTGGCCAAGGTGCCAGCCATGTATACCCAAGGGAGCGGGTTTGAATCAAGCCCGGGGCCGCCAAACAACAACCGCTGCAACCAAAAAATAGCTGGGTGTTATGATAGGCACCTGTGGTCCCAGCTACTCGGGAGGCTGAGGCAGAAGACTCGCCTGAGCCCAGGAGTTGGAGGTTGCTGTGAGTTGTGATGCAACAGCACTCTACCCATGGGGACAGCTTGTGGCTCCTGTCTCAAAAAATAAATGAATAAATAATAAATAAACAAATCTTTAAAAAAAAAAAGAGTCAGACTTGTGAAACGGTCTGCAAACTGAAATAAAATTGCACGGGCAAAATGAGGTGTAAATTCTTTGAAATGGAGACGGTCTTAATTCTTTTTCTATCTTTATACCACTCAGTAGGCACTCAGTTAAGTATTCACTTATGAGTGGCAACCAGTGGAAGGAAACTCACACAGGCCTCAGTATCTGGAGGAACAGCAACCATTTTATCTTCTTCTGAGTTCTCTTCCTGGGAGAGGGCAGAATCTTGAGAGACTGGATCTAGAAAGAAAGGGGGAAAAACAGTCCAGTCCTTCAAATGAATTCCTCAAGCTAAAAATCCTTACATACATCTATTTTGAGATACACAAGAAAAAGTCAGTTTCTCCTACTATACTCTTAATACAATGACTGCTTCTGTGATCCCAGATGTGTCACCCCATAGCAAGCAAATAGTTCTGCAGCAGATCTCCAGCAGACAGCTAGGTGTCTTGTACTTTAACTCATTTCTATAACTATCGACTGGGAGACAAGCATCAGATCCCACAGGCGGAAGGGCTCAGTCCCTTGAAGATTGCCCCTCACTTCAGATGCCACTCTCAAGTCTAGACCTCCCGAACTTCTGCCCAACCAACTACAAATAGGGGTTCCCACAACTCCCTAAGTTACAATAAATTGCTAGTGTGGCTCACAAAACTCGAACACTTTACCTACATTTATTGGTTTATTATAAAGGATATTACAAAGGATACAGATGAAAGGCCAAATGGAAGAGATGTGTAAAAAGAAAATAAAATTTCAGGATCTTCCAAATTTATTATGCCAAGGAAGAAAGTTAAACCCTGGAAACTGACTCACATACCAGGGTATCTTTCTTGTGCATCCTGCTTCCTGACTTCTGTGTTCAGATGCTATACATTAACCAGATTCTCTGTTCTTCATTCAAATCTAGACTAAAGTTGGAGACAGAGACCCTTGTGATTGTTACCTCTTTACAATAAAATGTTAAGCAACTGGAGGTGTTGGGTTCAAACCCAGCCCCTGCCAAAAACTGCAAAAAAAAAAAAAAAGTTAAGCAACCCACTTAGAATGTAATCAATAGTAACCAATTATATCTTATACCTGCAAGTTAAAGCTTCTGTATAGAAAATCTAATTCTGGCCAGCTTGGTGGCTAAGGTCTGTAATCCTGGCACTCTGGGAGGCCAAGGCAGGTGGATAGCTTGAGTTCACGAATTTGAGACCAGCCTGAGCAAAAAAGTGAGAAACCCCTGGCAGTGCCTGTAGCTCAGTGGATAGGGCACCGGCCACATATGCCAAGGGTGATGGGTTCGAATCTGGCCCAGGCCAGCTAAAACAATGACAACTACAACAACAAAAACAAAAAAACGAGCCGGGCATTACGTCGGGTGCCTGTAGTCCCAGCTACTTGGGAGGATGAGGCAAGAGAATGAGCCTAAGAGTTTGAGGTTGCTGTGGCCATAGCACTCTACCCAGGGTGACAGCTTTGTCTCAAAAAAAAGAAAAGAAAATGTAATTCTGTTCAGCCCTTTTACCTATATAAACCATCTTTGCTTTCCCCCACATTGGGAGCACTCATCACAATTCTTTGGTGTAGGTAGGTATGTCCCTGGTTGAATAAATTCTTCTCACTAGATCCCAAGACTTTTGATTATTTAGGGTGACAGACTCATACATAGGGCAAGGCATTTGGGAAGACGCAAGGGGCTGGCTTTCATGCTTGTTCCAGGCATATCAATCCCTGGAACCTCGACCTGAACACCTCTAGTGTTCAGGTACCTCGACACTCTCACCAACAATGCCCTTTGGGGTTTTTACCGAAGCTGCATACATAAGTAAGATTGATTAGATCACTGGCCACTTTTGATCAATTCAACCTTCAGTCCCTCTCTCCTAGGCAGAGGGTGGGGGGTGGGGCTGAGTTCCAACCCTCAAAACACCAGGTTGGTTCCCCTGGCAACCAGTCACCCCAACCAACAGTTAACTAGGCATAGTCCAAAAACTCACCTCATTAACATAAATTCCAGTATGGTTAAAAGGCACTTGTTATAAATAACAAAAAGACTGCCTTCCTCCTTTACAGCTCTTAGAGCTATTTGGAAGCTGTTTCAGGAACCCAGGACAAAAGGCCAAATATTTTAACAAAAGATACTCTTACAGCTCTAGTCATCTAGGAAATTACATGGGTTAAAAGAACAGTGAGCCCATCTGGATAAAAAGGTCAAAAGAAACAAAAAGTTTCTCCGTTCTTTAAAACAGAAAAGCCAGACAGTTTCTTAAGAAAATCCAGGCTTTTTACCTTACTGCAAATAAAAATCCTTTCAATTCCTAAGTTCACAAAAACTAATTTTTTTTTCATTCCACATAGCCAGTTTTAAACTAATTTGCACAGTGAGCTTTGAAATATTTCTAATTTAAAAGATGCAAAGTAAAACAGCGTATTCCTTTTATCTATTAATTTGTTTTCTTCATTCTTCCTAGCCTCACGTCACTCCAAAGTATGTACTGAATTAAAGCACAAAGCTGGTCTCAAGAACAGATTCTACCTCTGGGATCACCCACAGATTCCTAAGACAAAAAGCAGCACCTGAACTCACATGCACTAAATGTATTAAATACCCTCAGATGTCACCAGCTCTTTTTCAAATAAGGGAAAACTATTTTTCAAATCATGTATTATTTTCCAGTAAAAAGAATTTTAGACAGCTTTATTGCTTAGACAGGCAAACAAAAATTAAGAATTAGAATTATGTCATCAAATAGAAAAAAGAGATGAAGGAAACTCTACCTTACAGAATGCTAGATATCAATTCTTTATTAAAAAGGTCTCCACACAAGGGGGGGCATCTCTGTGGCTCAGTGTGTAGGGTGCCCGCCCCAGCCAAATTGTAACAAAAA
Source organism: Otolemur garnettii (assembly GCF_000181295.1). NCBI lineage: Eukaryota > Metazoa > Chordata > Mammalia > Primates > Galagidae > Otolemur > Otolemur garnettii. The sequence goes on along the minus strand of NW_003852409.1, from coordinate 14,991,860 downwards.
ATAGACTGGCCGTTGTGGTGGGCACCTGTAGTCCCAGCTACTCCAGAGGCTGAGGCAAGAGAATCCCTAAGCCCAGGAGCTGGCGGTTGCTGTGAGCTGTGACACCACAGCCCAGGGCAACAAAATGAGACTGTCTCAAAAAAAAAAAAATTTGGCCCGGGGCACTGGCTCATGCCTGTAATCCCAGCAGTTGGGAGGCCCAAGCAGGTGGATTGCCTGAACTCACAGGTTTGAGATCAGCCTGAGCCAAAGAGAGACCTCGTTTCTAAAAATAGCCAGGCATTGTGGGGGGTACTTGTAGTTCGAGCTACTTGGGGGCTGAGGTAGGGGAATCACTTAAGCCCAAAGAGTTTGAGGTTGCTGTGAGCTGTGATGCCAAAGTACTCAACCAAGGGCAACACAGTAAGACTGTCTCAAAAAAAAAAAAAAAAAAAAAGAAAAGAAAAAAGAAAAAAATACAGGGTGGTTATAAAGTTCATGTGCAACTTAAAATTTAAAAAATACACATGAACTTTATGGCCACCTTGTATAACTCAGTTGTTCTTCCCCTAAGACTGGAGTTGCACTATAAAAACAGGGTAGATGTTAACCAGTTCCTCATCTGTACTAGCCATCTTTCATGTGCTTAACTTGAATTGCAAAACAGTGCAAAATACATTTCCATAACAAATACACTGGATGGTCCTGTCCCAGCAATTTATTGGTACATACACTGGAGCTAGAAGCTGAGGCCTAGACTTATTGAGATGCTTGTGACTCCAAACACTTTGGCAAAATAACTTCTTTCTCTCCTGTGTTCTTCAAGGGGAAGGAAAAAAAATTAATATTTCTTGAGCATCCACCACATATTATACCTTATTTAACCTTTATAAGAAAACTACAGAAAAGATGGTATTTCCATCTGGAAATATTTAAATTCTGAGAGGCGGCTTGGCACCTGTGGCTCAAGTGGCTAAGGCGACAGCTACATACACCTAAGGTGGAGGGTTTGAATGCAGCCCGGACCCACCAAACAACAATGACGGCTGCAACCCAAAGAAAAAAAAAGCCGGGCATTGTGGGGGGCGCCTGTGGTCCCAGCTACTTGGGAGGCTGAGGCAGAAGACTCGCTTGAGCCCAGGAGTTAGAGGTTGCTGTGAGCTGTGAAGCCATAGCACTCTACCCCAGGGGATAGCTTGAGGCTCTGTCTCAAAAAAAAAAAAAAATTCTGAGAGGCTACCTAACTTGCCCCAAATCACACAGTGAACAGCAAGGTCAATTCAAACCCAGTCCCAACTCCAAAACTTAGTTAGACTTAGCAGTAAATTGCTCTCTTTTGGGTTTACTTTCAAACCCTAAGGGGATTTCTCCCACCTCCTCCCTCCATCTTAAATCTCACCTTTTTCTTCAACCATCTGGGTCAAATTCTCTACTAAGGTCACCACCTCCTCACTACTCTCAGGGTGTTGTGACTTGACCCACATTCTGGTCTCCCCAGGCAAACTGGTGAGGAATTGCTCAAACACCAAAAGCTCTAACATCTGTTCTTTGGTGTGAATGTCTGGTCTCAGCCACTGAGTGCAGAGCTCCCAGAGTTGATTCAGGGCTTTCCTGGGCCCAGCTACTTCTGAGTAACGAAACCATCTGAACCTCTGTCTGAAAGACTCTGGGTCAACAGTGTTTCCTCCTGAAACAGCTTCTTGGTTCTCAGAAGTGTCCATTCTTAGGACTGCGTCTTGTTCACCCGAGGCCAGAGTTTGAGGGTCTGACGAGATGGCTGTCATCTTGTTCAAGGGCACTACAGCCTGCATTTTGTATCACGAACAGGAAGCCAGACCCCTTTAGAGTCTAGCTGGATATCAGTACAGTACACCAGCAGGCACTATACACAGCAAAATGTCAAGGTTCCAGGAATTCACTCGATAGTCTTCCGGAAACTGTCAAAAAGAAATAATAAAATGTTAAATAAGTGACACCAATTGTTGTTAACCCTATTGGTTTGGTTCAGATATATAGATCCATACATATATCCTCAGAAGCCTAGGAAGGCCATACTTAACTACTACATAAAAGAACAATTTTCTTTCTTTCTTTTTTTTTTTTTTGAGACAGAGTCTCACTTTGTCGCCCTCAGTAGGGTGCAGTGGAGTCATAGCTCACAGCAACCTCAAACTCTTGGGCTCAAGCGATTCTCTTGCCTCAGCCTCCCAAGTAGCTGGGATGACACGACACAGGGCTATTTTTAGAGATGAGGTCTGGCTCTGGCTCACGTTGGCATCGAACTCATGAGCTCAGGCAATCCACCCTCCCAGAGCGCTAGCTAGGATTACAGTGCCTGGCCCTAAGAACAATTTTCTTTATAAATCAAAAGCTGAGGGATTAATGAAAGGTTAATAAAGACAGTTTATTTATTAATTAAATAACTGTCCCAAGGGAACAGTTGCTTCAAACTCAGTACTACTCCTCATAAGCAAAAATTATCAGAAAAGGCCTACTGAGGGCTGAGTGCCTGGCTCACATCTATAGTCTCATCTCCTTGGGAGGCTGAGGCAAGAGAATCGCCTGAGCCCCATCGTTAGAGGTTGCTGTGAGCTATGACGTCACAGTACTCCACCGGGGTGACGCACATACACACAAAATAAAAAAGGCCCACTGTTACAAGGGGACTCCCCATTACAAGCCTGTTTAGCATGGTCTTGTCTGCCCCCTTTCAATGACACACATTTCTCACCAGTATCTCAGCTCAAAAGGCTGATTTCATATTTGAAAAGCTGATTTCATATTTGACTCTCACATTTCTAGTCTTCCTTTCTTCTCACATAATGACCAAGTTCTGGTGACTTTATTTCCTAAAAACCTCTCCATTCTATCCTACAGCAAATACCTTAGTACAGGCTTCTTCACTGTGGCCAAAAATATTCCTTCTAAATCTACAAAATATGATCCTATCGCGCTTGCCTATGTCCGCCTCACTGGCCAACTGTCTTCGGATAAAGTTCAAACGCAGAGACCATGCATAATGATCTTCAAAAACAGTGCGCGGATGACCTCACCTCTTAAGCTCCGGCAACCCTTCTGATCCCCTGATGGACAATGCATCCATAAAGAAATAGCTCTCCATTCCCAGACACTCTGTACCTCCCACACTTTGCACCAGGGCTATTCCCTCTCCTCAAAACGCTGCCTTCTTAATCTCTCTTTCCAAACTTTCATTCATTCTTTAAAGCTTGACTCCTTTCAACTGTCACCTCTTGTGTGACGCCTTCTTTGATCCGAAAGCACTCCTTTGCGCACAGACTGCTCCGTGTAGCATGCATTCATTCAGCCTACGAATGACTGAACAACTACAATGGCGCAGGGAATGCGGCACCGAGGGGCCAGCGGTGGACAGCCCTGAAAGGGTCCTCAGCCTCACAGAGGGTCCCGAAAACAACAATACCGCCGGGGATGGTATTACAATGTGGCGAGGGAGAAGATGCGCGCCTCCTGTTGCCATAATCATACCAGTAACTACCCATCTCTGCGCACAAAACCTGCCGCACAGAGCCCACACGACAGCATTTAATCCCCCGCCAAATATTAGGCGTCACAGCACACATAAGACATCGGTTATTCCTCTCCCAAATATCAGGCGCCCACCATGTACCTGGAGCCGTGCTGGGTACCTGTGGCTCCGCAGTGACTGAGAGGGTCAGTGAAAATGTGACGCAGTCAGAGGTTCTCGACTGCAGGGAGAAAAGAGGAGAGATTTCGTCCCTGCACACCCCCATGGGGTCACTTGGCAATGTCTGGAGACATTTTTGGTTACCACCACTGGGGAAAAGAGGTGCTACTGGTACCTGATACCAGGAATGTAGCTGCGAAAGCGCCCCCACCCCCAGCCCAAACACACACAAAACTCAAAACTACCCATTATTTCGCACAAAAAGCCAACGGCACCGAAGCGGCTCACCCCCGGCGCAGGGAGGGACGGGGGAAGCCCTAGTCTCAGTCCCGCAGCTGGGCTCCCACCTCCCACAGAAGCAGCAGCATCCGCAGCGCACAGGGAAGTCTCTCGGCTGCCCTCCCGGCCACAGGTGAGCCCTCCGAGCCGGCCACCCGGCCGAAGCCCCCAAACTAGGGGCTTGAGACAACCGATACCTGCACCAGCATCCGCAGCCAGCACCAGCACCACCGCAGTGAGCTTCCAGAAGCTTGTCCCGCAGCGAGTGCGCGCGCAAGCCCGCGGCCACCACTGCGCCTGCGCAGGGCGCCGAACTGCAATTCCGCGAACGCGCTCATCGGTCTCTCCGAAAGTCCTGTGCTTTCCATAGGCTCCCACCTGCCTGTTGCGCATGGTCACTGGGAAGCGGCTAGTGGGCTTGGCTGCAGAATTTTTGCTGCGCCAGAGGACTAGAGGCCTAGAACCTTCTAAGATTTTTACATGCGTGACTCTTTGTCTCCTTGGTAACTCAGACCTTCCCTACCCCCTTTCCATAACTATCATTCCCTGAAACCCAAGGTGCAAAAACTCCACTCAGAAGCTTATCAGCCATGCATTTAGTGCAAGCTGTAATGAAGGCCACAACTTAGGTTAAACAGATATTCATCCTATGACTTCCACATCTGCCAGCATGGTCCAGACCACCCTCATGCCTCGCCTGCATTACTGCAATAGCTTCTTGATTTCTCCACTGCTTGTCTATATTACATGACGCAGATGAGCAGATGTTTTAAAAAATGTTAAATTACATCTCTCCTCTACTTAAAACTTTGCAATGGTTTCCCATTGTACTCAGAGAAAACACTCTAGTCTTTACAGTGGCCTGCAAAGCGTGATGGAATGTGGCCACCCATAACCTCCCTGAACAGAAAAATAAATGCCACATAGTTTCAATTGTAGGTGGAAGCTAAACTATGGCTACACAAGAGCCCATCAGGTGGTATAAGGGACACTGGAAACTCATAGTGAGGGAGGATGGGAAGGAATGAGGGATGAAAAGTTACTATAGAGTACAACGTACAGTACTTGGGTAACGGATACACCAGAAGCCCAGACTCCACAGCTATACTATGTGTGTGTGTGTTAGTAATGGAAATTCATCTTGTACCCCCTAGAATAAAAAAAAAAAGGGCTAGGCTCAGTGGCTCCTGCCTGTAATCCTAGCACTCTTGAGAGGTCAAGGCAGGTGGATTGCTTGACCTCAGGGGTCTGAGTCCCTTCTGAACAAGAATGAGACCCTGTCTCTACTAAAAATAGAAAAATTACCCGGGCATTGTGGTGCATGCCTGTAGTCCTAGCTACTGAGAAGGCTGAGGCAAGAGGATTGCTTGACCCCGGGAATTTAAAGTTGCTGTGAGTTAGGACACCATAGCACTCTACCCAACTCAAAATAAATAAAATAAAGAGAAAAAGAAACAAATGGGGGCGGCGCCTGTGGCTCAGGTAGTAGGGCGCCAGCCCCACATGCCGGAGGTGGCAGGTTCAAGCCCAGCCCCGGCCAAAAACTGCAAAAGAAAAAAAAAAGGAAAAGAAACAAATGAGTAAAATAAAATAAACCATGTTTTGTCCAGAATTGTGAGTATTCAGTTGGGGGGGGAGAACAAAAACAACAGTAAATGTTTACTGGCTAGCTGTTTTAACTGAGCAAGTCTGGGATCCTTTAATTAGTGGTTCTCAAGCTTTCGTGTACCTTAGAATCACACAGTGTTCTTTTTCAGATTACAAGTTTTACGACCCTCCACCCTTCCCCACCCATCATCAATTTACTCCCACTGATCCTTGGACTACACTTTGAGAAATATGGTACAAGTTGAAATGCTCTGAAAATAAATAACATCTTATGTATGAATAAATTACCAGGAAAGAATAACATCTTCTTGGAACTGGTAGCCAAACTATAATGGAGGACAAACTGTAACAGTGACGGGTGGGCTCGGCGCCTATAGCTCAACCTGCTAAGGCGCCAGCCACGTACACCTAAGGTGGTGGGTTCGAATCCCCAGCCCGGACCCGCCAAACAACAATGACGGCTGCAACCAAAAAATAGCCGGGCGTTGTGGTGGGCGCCTGTGGTCCCAGCTACTTGGGAGGCTGAGGCAGGAGACTCGCTTGAGCCCAGGAGTTGGAGGTTGCTGTGAGCGTGATGCCATGGCACCCTACCCAGGGGGACAGCTTGAGGCTCTGTCTCAAAAAAAATAAAAAGAAAAATAAAAAAGAAAAAAAAAATAAAAACAGTGACGGGTGGGCTAAAAGATGCCCACAGCAGAAGAGTTAGGGGTGGCAGCAGAAGAGTTAGGGGTGGCAGCTAAGTGTAAGGTGTGCCCATGAGAGCTGGTCACCACCATGGAGTGAAGATGAAGGGGAATGGAGAAGAAACTTTCAAGGAAATGAGAGGACAATGTGTGGGATGGCTCCATCTACAGATATTGACAATCTAAGATGCTCCAGAGAACTTGGAAAAGAAGACTTAGCATAAGTAGAACTCAGGTGTGTGACCAGCAGGTGGAGCAAGGATGTCGAGTCTACCACCTGTCCCAGTGGCATGCCAGGTGTGAGAGATTCAGCAGTTTATATGGGACAGGGCTGCACCCGCAAAAACGTTATCAGATAAGTTAGGAAGTAAGAATAGTGTTAAAAAAGAATTAATCTGAGCAAAGAAGGATACCTGAGTCAGAAAGCCATGAGGACCGGAAGAGGTTCTGTGAATTCTGCAAAGTATGCAGGCAGTATTTATAGCCAGGAAATGGAAGCCAGGTGCAGAAACAGTTTGATTGGTTACGGCTCTGCCTCTGTGTTATTTGGGCAGGGGCTGGTTGGTTGGCAGCCTGTGATTGGCTGAGAGTTAGCTGTTAGGCGTATGTACTAGTTAGGCTTTGTTTACCTACCAAGCTGGTTGCAGTTCCATCAAAGTATGGAGGTGACCTCAGGCCAAATTTAGTTTAACAGTAGGTTTTGTGAAGCTGTTGAAGACATAGGGGGAGTTTGTAAGTGCTAAACAGGTTACAGAGGACTCAATGGAGGGTTTGAAGGTAGTTGTAAGAGGTTGAGTCAGCCTGGGAGGAATGCACAGAAGCATGGGGTTTATAGCACCGAATAGAAATAATCACACCTGGAGTGGGGACTGAGGATTATTATAACAGAGACAAAGCATTGTCTAGCCCAGGGTAAATTCTGGCTGGGTTCTAGCAGTTATTTTCCCTCTGATAGTACCTATACAGTATTGTTTGCCTGTAGATCTTCCTCACCTCATAGATATGGGCCTCATTCAGTTCCACAGCTGAGCTGCGCAGAGGCACAGTGTGTCTCTCTAGGGAGCCTTGGAATTGAGCAATTCTCTGAGACCCTGGATTCTTCATGAATTGTGCTCGGTACTCATGACGTCCAAACTTGTGTTCCCTGAGTCTCCTCCTCTGCCACATGACCCAGGAGTCAGTTCTCATTCTCAACATTGGATGCCAGGCCTCCCTGAAAGGCTTCATTGGCCATGCCCAGATCCACCAGGAACAACAGACAAGGGCAGGGTGCAACTAGTCAACTGATTTTCTAACTGTGTTGACCTTACCTAGAAACAGCTGATGTCCTTAATGGCTTAGAAGTGTTCACCTTTGCCATATTCCTAGTTGCATTATAACTTGGCTTTTGTCTTTACAGATAATCTTTGTTCTTCTATATCACTCCTCTTATTACAAGGCACTGCTACTACTTTTTAAAAGCAAGTGTGTGGAATAGGGATGATAATAATTAATGTTTGTTTAGATAATTTAAGTTATTCAAAACCCAACTTAGCCATTCCCTAGTCCCAAACATATTTCTCTACTTTGGTCAGTGGCATTATCTACTCTGTTTGCTAAACTGGAAATCATGGGGCTGGGCATAGTGGCTCATGCCTTTAATCTCAGCACTCTGGGAGGTCAAGGCAGATAGATTGCCTGAGCTCACAGGTTTGAGACCAGCCTGAGCAAGAGCGAGACCCCACCTCTAATAAACAGCCCCGCCTTGTGGCTAGTGCCTGTAGTCTCAGCTACTCAGGAGGTTGAGGCAAGAGGATCACTTGATCCCAAGAGTTAGAGGTTGCTGTGAGCTATGATGTCAGAGCACTCCACTGAGGGTGACAGAGTGAGACTCTGTCTCAAAAAATAAATAAATAAAAATAAACTGGAAACCATGGGAATGGTCTCCCTGTCCCCAAATCCCTACATTTCTATGTCTATAAGTTGTCTCTTAAATTTGAAATCCAAATTCTCCATCCCTATTAGTTTTCTTCTTTTCTTTTCTTTTTTTTCCCCTTTATTTACTCTACTACCCTCTACTTTTCTTTATTTACTCTATATGGGTAGAGTGCCATGGAAGCATCATAGCCTATAGCAACCTCAATTTTTTTTTCCATTTTTTTTTTTTTTTGAGACAGAGTTTCACTTTGTCACCCTTAGTAGAGTGATGTGACGTCACAGTTCACAGCAACTTCCAACTCTTGGGCTCAAGTGATTCTCTTGCCTCAGCCTCCCAAGTAGCTGGGACTACAGGCTCCTACCACAATGCCCAGCTATTTTTAGAGACGAGGTCTCACTCTGGCTCAGGCTGGTCTCCAACCTATGAATTCAGGCAATCTACCTACCTCAGCCTCCCAGAGTGATGAGATTTCAGGGATGAGCCACCATGCCCGACGTGCAACCTCAAACTCTTGGGCTCAAGAGACCCTTTGGCCTCAGCCTCCAAAGAAGCTGGGATTATAGACACCTGCTACATGCCTGGCTAGTTTTTCTATTTTTAGTAGAGATGGGGTCTCTTGCTCAGGCTAGTATCAATCTCCTGAGCTCAAGCAATCCATCCATTTTAGCCTCCCAGAGTGCTAGAGTGCTAGGATTACAGTCATGAGCCACCACACCAAGCACCAAGCTTTTTTTTTTCTTTTTTGAGAAAGGATCTCCTGCTGCCGACCAGGCTGTAATGTAGTGGACAGAATCATACCTCATGGCAACCTTGAACTCCTGGATTCAAGACTGTCCTCCTGGGCTCAGTAGATCCTCTTTTCTCAGCTTGCTAAGTAGCAAGAACTACAGGATTGCACCAGTATACCTGGTTAACTATTTTTTTTACACCTCCCCCGCAACCTGGTTAACTTTTTCATTTTTAGAAGAGATGGAGTCTTATTACAAAAATGGAAAAAAATTAGTTGGGTGTGGTGGAAGCTGCCTGTAGTTTAAGCTACTCAGGAGGCTGAAGTTGCTGTGAACCAGCTGATGCCATGGCACGCTAGCCTGGGCAACAGTTAGGCTCTGTCTCAAAAAAAAAAAAAAAGGAAAGAGAAAAAGAAAATAGTATCTGCATATCTTTCTGGCTTCACTAAGGGGTTGCATATGAATCAGTGTAATCCCTAAACCAAAGAAACACAGAAAAAGGACAAAAGGACCAAACAAACGTGGGGACATGTATGGGCATAAGGATACATACAGTAGCTCTAGCTCTGGGTGTAGGAAGTTCTATTCACAATACTCAGAAAGCTTGGCTTGGCACCTGTAGCTCAGCGATTAGGGTGCTGGCCACATACACTGGGGCTGATGGGTTCAAATCTGGCCTGGGCCTGCCAAATAACAATGACAGCTACAACAACAACAAAATAGCCGAGTGTTGTGGTGGGCACCTGTAGTCCCAGCTACTTGGGAGGCTGAGGCAGAAGAATCACTTAAGCCCAAGAGTTTGAGGTTGCTGTGAGTTGTGACGCCATATAACTCTATTGAGGGTGACATAGTAAGACTCTGTCTCAAAAAAAAGCAAAGAAAAAAAAAGAAAAGAAAGTCAGGTTTAGGAAAGAACAGTGAGATAAACAGGGTGCCATGGCTCATGCCTGTAATCTTAGCACTCTGGGAGGCTGAGGTGCGTAGACTGCTTGAGCTCAGGAGTTTGAGTCCAGCCTGAGCAAGAGTGAGACCTCGTCTCTACTAAAAATAGAGAAATTAGCTGGGTATTGTGGCTGGTGCCTGAGTCCCAGCTACTCAAGAGGCTGAGGCTAGAGGACCGCTGGAGCCGAGTCTGAGGTTGCCCTGAGCTATGACTCCAGGCTACTCTACCCAGGGCTACAGAATGAGATTGTTTCAAAAAAAAAAAAAAGGTCTGTTAGACTACCACTGACAGACCCAACTGATTTGTTATGTATATTGAGAGCCGGAAGGTAGGTTTGGCATAGCCTTAGGCCAATTAGTGAGTCACATCTCTAACTAAGGGAGGGGTGGTGACAGGCGTGTCCAATCTCCTTTCCCATGGCTAGCGGCTCAGATTTAAGGATCCTCTTGGCCAAGAGAGGGTCCTGTCAGTCTATCGCTGAGGGAAGAGCCTTGAGATTTTACGTTAGTTCACAAGTGTTTACTATATGCATTGTATGTATCAGCACATTAATCCTTAGTATAGAGCTATGAGGTAGGTGTTATAATTATTATCTCTGTTTTACGTAGGAGCAAACTGAAGCACAGAGAGGTTAAATGTCTCACCCAGGATGGTTCAGCTAGTAAACATTGGACTGCTGAAGAAACAGAACTGGGACTCCAAACCAGGTAGCACAGCTCCAGAACCTGTATTCCATTATCAACGGTTTATTTATTTTTGACTTTATTTTGTTTTATTTTATTTTGAGACAGAGTCTCACTCTGTTGCCCTTGGTAGAGTGCCTTGGCATCACAGTTTATAGCAACCTGCAGCTCTTGGGCTTGAGCGATTCTCTTGCCTCACCCTCCTGAGTACTTGGGACTACAGGCACCCACCACAGCGCCCAGCTATTTTTTCTTGCAGTTTGGCAGGGGCTGGGTTTGAACTTGCCACCCTTGGTATCCAGGGACCAGCGCCCTACTCACTAAGCCACAGGCGCCACCCTGTTTTTTTTCTGTTTTGAGAGAAGAGTGTTGTTTTGTCGCCCTCAGTAGAGTGCTCTGGTGTTGCACCTCACAGCACCCTCCAACTCCTGGGCTTAGGCGATTCTCTTGCCTTAGCCTCTCGGGTACCTGAGACGACAGGCGCCCGCCACAGTGCCTGGCTATTTTTAGGGGAGGGGTCTCGCTGTGGCTCAGGCTGGTCTCAAACTTGTGAGCTCAGGCAATCCACCTGCCTTGGCCTCCCAGTGTGCTTGGATTACAGGTGTGAGCCACCTCCCTTGACTATATGTATTTATTTTTGAAACAGAGCCTCAGGGCCGGGCGCAGTTGGGAAGTTGGAACAGCCCACATAACAGAAAGCAAGAGCACAGGTCCTTTGAACCACATCAAGGCATTCAGTCAGAGTCATAAATAACCAGGATGCTTGTGAGGAGTCCTTCCTAGAAGTCTCACAATATACAATAGATGAAGTTTTAACTTAATATTTAGGCACTTGGTGCCAGAAGTGAGGACCCAAAGGAGCAGAAATTAAGACACAAAAGAACATAGGTTCCGCTTCCTTACACGCAAAGAAGATAAAGAAGGTCAGACAACATATATAATCTTAATTTTTAGTTTTCTTTCCCAACAACTCCTATTCCCCTCTGTGCACACTGTGCCTGAGGCTTTTTTGCTCTCCTCTTTCAGTAATTTCCAAACTTGCCCTTAAACTTGGTTTTAACAAACTGTTGCTCCACTAGCACTTGAATTCCTGGACTCATGAGACAAAAACCTGGTTCAACAATTCTGATAACAGCATCAGCCTAGCTCACAGCAACCTCCAACTTCTGAGCTCAAGTGATCCTCATGCCTCAGCCTCCAGATTAGCTGGGGCTATGGGCACAGACCACACGCCAAATTGACTTTTTTTTTTGCAGTTTTTGGCTGGGGCTGGGTTTGAACCCCCCCCCTCTGGTATATGGGGCTGGTGCCCCACTCCTTTGAGCCACAGGCACCGCCCAAGTTAACTTTTATCCTATTTTTAGTAGACATGGAGGTTTCACTCTTGCTCAGGCTGGTCTTGATCTCCTAGCTCAAGAAATTCTCCTGCCTCAGCCTCCTAAAGTGCTAAGATTTCAGGAGAGAGTTACCAAGCCCAGCCTATCATTGTTTTTTTTTTTTTTTTTTAAAGTTTTCATTGACTATTTGGGAACCCTATTTCTCTCTAGTCCTTAGTGCTGTAGTCTCCTCTAGGATATTTTGCTTCTCAGACCTCCTAATCAGGCAAATAGTCACAAGGTTCTTAAGATCAAGATGACCTTCCTTCCTTCCTT
>NW_003852409.1:14974928-14979595 GCF_000181295.1 Otolemur garnettii | reverse complement strand
CCCAAGTAGCTGGGGCCACAGGCATCCACCACAACACTTGGCTATTTTTTGGTTGCAGCCATCATTGTTGTTTGGTGGGCCCGGGCTGGATTCGAACCCACCACCTTAGGTGTATGTGGCTGGTGCCTTAGCCACTTGAGCCACAGGCGCTGAGCCAAGATGGCCTTTCTTCCTGGGAGGGCAATTTAGTCTGTATCTTCTCAAGAGGAAGGCTTAAGGTCCTTCAAAGTGGAGCACCAAAACAAACTTGCTTGTCTTGCTAATAGCAAGCTTGGTGCATTATATTGCGGCAGAGAACAGGAAGAACATAATAAGCTAAAAGGGAGTGAAGCTGCAGAGGTGCATAGTCTCCACTTTGGAGGTATGCCACCAGAGTGGGTCAGTGGTCTCAACCTTCCTAATGCCACAACCCTTTAATGCAGTTCCTGTGGGTCACGACTCACAGGTTGAGAACCGCTGCTCTAGGTCAAGTTCAACTTTGTTTCTGAGTTTTACTTAGAAGGATAGCATCAATCTTTCTGTTCACTAGGGGGTTTACATTTTTAGGATTCCGAAAAATGAGCATCTACAAAACAGCCTTTTGTCTTGGTAACTTTGATGGATTGTTACGCTACCAAAGTCTACTTATCCATTTGGCTCACTAAATACTTCTACTCTCCATAATTAGGAAAAGAAAGAAGGGAGTAAAATGCCATACATATATATTTCCCTGTAAGTTTGTCTTATTGTGACTTAATAATGTCCAGGACTTTGTAGCAGCTGAAAATAAGCCATGAGGCAATTTATAGTGGTCCCCTGACCAAATCAATATTTAAAGAGGGAAACAAATGTAACCTAATGATTCATTTGTTTCATGGTAATTCCTTTGGAGTGGGAGTGTAATCTCATAATTGCAAATGTTGAATGTTGAATGTGGTTGTAAATAACTTTCTTTTTTTTAGAGACAGAGTCTTTTTTTGTCCCCCTCGGTACAGTGCTGTGACATCACAGCTCACAGCAACTTCCAGCTCAATTCTCTTGCCTCAGCCTCCTGAGTAGCTGGGACGACAGGTGCCCACCACAACACCCGGCTATTTTTTCTTGCAGTTTAGCCGGGGCCGGGTTTGAACCTGACATCCTTGATATATGGGGTTGGCACCCTACTCACTGAGCCACAGGCATCACCCTAAACAAGCTTTTTATTTTAGTTTTGAAATAGAATATTCAGGCTCGGTGCCCATAGCATAGTGGTTATGGTGCTGGCAGGTTTGAACCCAGCCTGGGCCTGCTAAACAATGACAACTGCAACAAAAAAAAATAGCCAGGCATTGTGGTGGGCGCCTGTAGTCCCAGCCACCTGGGAGGCTGAGGCAAGAGAATCGCTTAAGCCCAAGAGTTTGAGATTGCTGTGAGCTATGACTCCATGACACTCTACCCAGGGCGACAGAGTAAAATTCTGTCTCCACAAAAAAACAAAAAAAAAAAAAAAGGAAAAGAAAAGAACTAGGATATTCATTATTTTGAAAATTCCAATCCTGCAGAGAAGTAGAGAGGATAGTAAAGTTGTCAATGGAAAAGAAGCCATACCTGTAAAATAATTTAAAGAGGTTTTGTACCTATTGCTGAACCAATGTCTATTGGTTCAGAAAGTCTGTACTTTTTTTTTTTGGACAGAGTCTAACTACGTTGCCCTTGATAGAGTGCCTTGACATCACAGCTCACAGCAACATCAAACTCTTGGGCTTAAGCAATTCTCTTGCCTCAGCCTCCCAAGTAGCTGGGTGATCCTTTTGCCTCAGCCTCCCAAGTAGCTGGGACTACAGGCACTGGCACAATGTGCAGCTATTTTTTAGAGACGGGGTTTTGCTCTAGCTCAGGCTGGTCTTGAACTGATGAACTCGGGCAATCCACCCACCTTGGCCTCCCAAGTGCTGGGATTACAGGCAGGAGCCACAGCGACCGACTTTATTTTATTTTATTTTAATTAATTAATTTATTTAGAGACAGAGTATGACTTTGTCACCCTTGGTAGAGTGCCATGGTGTCATAGCTCACAGCAACTTCAAACTTTTGGTTTCAGGCAATCCTCTTCCTTCAGCCTCCCAAGTAGCTGGGACTACAGGCACCTGCAACATTGCCCAGCTATTTTTAGAGACAGGATCTCACTCTTCCTAGGGCTGGTTTCGAACTCGTGAGCTCAGGCTATCAGAGTGCATGAGCCACCACGCCTGTCTTATATTTATTTATTTATTTATCTATTTATTTATTTTATACGAAGTTTCACTCAACCACTACAGCTGTAGTTCCAGCTACTTGGGAGGCTGAGGCAAGAGAATCGCTTAAGCCCAAGAGTTTGAGGTTGCTGTGAGCTGTGATGCCATTGCACTCTACCCAGGGTGACAGAGTGAGACTCTGTCTCAAAAACAAACCAAAAAACCTGTGATTTTGGAAATGGAAGAACATCTTGGAGAGGCTAATCCCACTGTTCTCCAGAATGGTGGCCTTTTGACAGTTTGGTGGACCTTTCCTTGTCTCTAAATATTGGCTGACAGTGACAGACAGTGAGACTTACACCCAAGGTGGCAGGTTCGAATCCAGCCCGGGCCCTCCAAACAACAATGACAGCTGCAACCAAAAAATAGCCGGGCGTTGTGGCGGGCGCCTGTGGTCCCAGTTACTTGGGAGGCTGAGGCAGGAGACTCGCTTGAGCCCAGGAGTTGGAGAGAGGCCACGGCACTCTACCCAGGGGGATAGCTTGAGGCTATTACCTTACCTGTAATTCCTGTCTCACTTTGTCACTCTCTGTAGAGTGCTGTGGCATCACAGCTCACAGCAACTGCCAGCTCTCGGGCTTAGGTGATTCTCCTGGCTCAGCCTCCCGAGTAGCTGGGACTGTAGGCACCACCACAACACCTGGCTATTTTTTTGTTGCAGTTTGGCTCAGGCTGGGTTTGAACCCACCACCCTCGGTATATGAGGCCGGCGCCCTACTCACTGAACCACAGGTGCTGCCAGGGAGACCCTTTTCATCTGGTAACATTTTGGCAGTGAAATATCACAGGTAGTAACACCTATAGACACACAGACAGATATATAGACAGAAGCAGAATTTATATTTGCCAATTTTTTTTTTGAGACAGAGTCTCACTTTGTCACTCTCCATAGAGTGCTGAGGCCTCATAGCTCACAGCAACCTTTAAGTCCTGGGCTTAAGTGATTCTCTGGCTTCAGCCTCTCAAGTAGTTGGGACTATAGGCTCCAGTCAGGATGCCTGGCTATTTTTAGAGTTGAGGTCTTTCTCTGGCTCAGGCCGGTCTCAAACCTTTGAGTTCAGGCAATCTATTGGCCTTGGCCTCCCAGAGTGCTGGGATTACAGGTGTGAGCCACTATGCCTGGTCTTGTCAGCTTTTAAATATACATTTTTATTCAGACTATTAATCTTTTAATAACCTAATTTATCTTGGAAGTTTACTCAAGTTTTAGTTATTATTTTAAGGTTTTTTTTTTTTTGAGACAGAGTCTCAGGCTGTCACCCTGGGTACAGTGCTGTGGCGTCATAGATCACAGCAACCTCAAACTCTTGGGCTCAAGTGATTCTCTTGCCTCAGTTTTTGTATTTTTAGTAGAGATGGGGGTCTTGATTTTGCTCTAGCTGGTCTCAAACTCGTGAGCTCAAGCAGTCCACTTGCCTGAACCTCCCAGAGTGCTAGGATTACAGGCATGAGCCACCTCTCCAGACTTTAAGTTATTTATCTTGTAACCATGTTTCCATCCTGTAAATTAGATATATAACATAAACCAGAGATTACAATATGGTGTTTTTTTGTTTTGTTTTGTTTTGTTTTTTAGAGACAGAGTCTCACTTTCTTGCCCTCAGTAGAGTGCTGTGACATCACAGCTCACAGCAACCTCCAGCTCCTGGGCACATCACAGTTCACAGCAACCTCTAGCTCCTGGGCTTAGGTGATTCTCCTGCCTCAGCTTCCCGAGCAGCTGGGACTACAGGTGCCCGCCACAACACCTGGCTATTTTTTTGTGGCAGTTCGGCTGGGGCCGGGTTTGAACCCACCACCCTCGGTACATGGGGCCTATGCCCTACTCACTGAGCCACAGTCACCGCCCTAAAATATAGTTTTAACTATTGCTTTTAATCTCAAAAATCCTGCCTAGGAAAAGCAAACCTAAGTATTTTAATAAAACTTGTTATTTTACACACATGAAATTTAGAAATGCGTTTACAAATACATTAGATGTTTTTAGATTATCTTCTGTTTAAAAGATTTTAATTAGATATTTTCTTTTTTTTTTTTTTCCAAATATGAGCTCTTTATTATTAAACTTTGATATCAAAAGAAAGGGTGAGACACCATTTTCCCAGTCTATTTTCTCTCTTTTGAATGATTGTGCATATAATAAATTTTGGTTATAGATGATTTTAAAACTGGGTAAAATGTAAAAGTACCTCTTCATCTGCTCTGCTCCCCTTTCTGTACCCTACTCTTCTCTGTAGATCTAAGTACTGTAAATGATTTTTTTTTTTTTTTTGAGACAGAGTTTCACTTTGTCATCCTCGGCAGGGTGTCGTGGCATCACAGCTCACAGCAACCTCAAACTCTTGGGCCCAAGTGATTCTCCTGCTTCAGCCTCCCAAGTAGCAGGGACTACAGGCACCCACCACAATGCCCAGC
>NW_003852409.1:14964002-14971796 GCF_000181295.1 Otolemur garnettii | reverse complement strand
AGGCGCCGAGCCTATACCAATTTTCTTAAGTGTTCTGATCATGAAGGGATGCTGGATATTATCAAAAGCTTTTTCTGCATCAATTGAGAGAATCATGTGGTCTTTGTTTTTCAATTTGTTTATGTGATGAATTATATTTATAGATTTACGTATATTGAACCAGCCTCGAGACCCTGGGATAAAACCCACTTGGTCGTGGTGTATAATATGTTTGATGTGTTGCTGGATTCTGTTTGTCAGGATCTTGTTGAATATTTTTGCATCAATATTCATGAGTAATATTGGTTGGTCTATAATTTTCTTTTCTTGTTGGGTCATTTCCTGGTTTGGGGATCAAGGTGATGTTTGCTTCATAGAATGTGTTGGGTAGTATTTCTTCTTTTTCTATATTTTGGAAAAGATTAAGTAATATAGGTACTAGTTCCTCTTTAAAGGTTTGGTAGAATTCTGATGTGAAGCCATCTGGTCCCTGCCTAGCTATTTTTTTTCATTCGTTTGTTTGTTTGTTTAGCAGCCCCAGGCTGGGTTTGAACCCGCCAGCCCCAGTGTATGTGGCCGGCACCCTAACCACAGAGCTATGGGCACCAAGCCATACTGTAAATGATCTGATGTGCCACTTTCCAGCCCTTTATCTATGTGTTAACACTCATATAAATAAAACCTAATAGGAAGATACAAGTACATGCTGAAGGGCACCATAAACAAGGATCCTTCTCTAAAAATATTTTTTATAGAATTTAGTGTTTTTAGAAAGGCATACAAATAAAAATACCAAAACTTATTTGGATTTCCTTCTACTTATGGTTTTAACATGGTTTTAATCTTAAACAATAAGATACTATTTAACATGCACTATAAGCCCTTCAGTGTGTAGGATCTTTTTTAGATCCCAATCCAGGCTTACTATATATATGTATATATCTCAATTATTTATTTATTTACTTACTTTTTAGATATGAGGTCTCATTCTGTTGCCCAGGCTGGAATGTGGTGGTACTATTGTAGCTCACTATACCCTCAAACTTCTAGGCATAAGCAATCCTCCTGCTTTAGCCTCCCAAGTTTCTGGGACTACAAGCATGTGCCATCATGCCCAGCTAATTTTTCTTATTTAGAGACGTGGTCTCACTATGTTTCCCAGGCTGGTCTTGAATTCCTGTCCTCAAATGATCCTCTCACCTTGACGTCCTTAGTCTCTGGGATTATAGATATGAGCTGCTGCACCTACCAATATTTTTAAAAATATGAACAAGGCATGTGCAGGGGCTCACACCTGTAACCCCAGAACTCCGTGAGACTGAAGTGGGAGATGACTTGAGTTCAGGAGTTGGAGACCAGCCTGAGCAAGAGTGAGATCCCGTCTCTACTTAAAATACATAGAAAAATTAGATGGGCGTGGTGAGTGTGGCTCAGTGGGTAAGGTGCCGGCCCCACATACTGAGGGTGGTGGGTTCGAACCCAGCCCCAGCCAAAATGCAACAAAATAGCCAGGCTTTGTGGTGGGTGCCTGTAGTCCCAGCTACTCAGGAGGCTGAAGCAAGAGAATCGCCTAAGCCCAGGAGTTGGAGGTTGCTGTTAGCTGTGATGCTATGGCACTCTACCGAGGGCAATAAAGTGACACTCTGTCTCTTAAAAAAGAAAGAAAGAAAGAAAGAAAAATTAGATGGGTGTTATTGTGGTGGGCGCCTACAGTCCCAAGTACTCAGGAAGCTTGAGGCATTGAGGATCCCTTGAGCGTAAGAGTTTTTGCTGTGAGCTGCAATGATGCCATGGCACTGAGCCCCAGGGCAATAGCATGAGACTCTGTCTCAAAAAAAAGAAAAGAAAAGAAAAGAAAAGAAAAGAAAAGAATATATTCATATTGTTTTGTAAATGGCTTTATTTGCATGAATATTTTAGACTTTGTGATCTTTACTAAGTGGTGATCTAAATAAGGCAGTTACACCAGATTTGTTTTACCCCACTGGGAACTAACTGTGTAAGGCTTCTATGAGAATAATTTGAATTTCAAAAGATTCCTTTCTTGCTAAAGCAAATTTCAATTTCAATTTTCACATTTTCAAGCCAATGTAATGCAATCCTTTTCTAATCTCTACAGAGTGTATGACGGAGAAAAATCCTGCCGACCAGGAGCTTTCTAAATGGTGACTATGTTGCGATGCCAAAGAAATTGAATGGTGCCAAACGCAGAATCCTCAGGTTGCTGTCTGAGCTAACGGAAATTCATTGGGAACTGGATTTCACATGCACACGTGCACGACTTTTGTGTTTCCATGAAGATGGTATCAAAACCGACATCTAGGGCAGCGCCTGTGGCTCAGTGGATAGGGCGCCGGCTCCATATACCGAGGGTGGCGGGTTCAAACCCAGCCCTGGCCAAACTGCAACAAAAAAATAGCTGGGCATTGTGGCGGGCGCCTGTGGTCCCAGCTACTTGGGCGGCTGAGGCAGGAGAATCGCCTAAGCTGGGGAGTTGGAGGTTGCCATGAGCTGTGTGACACCATGGCACTCTATCGAGGGCAATAAAGTGAGACTCTGTCTCTACAGAAAAACAAAACAAAAACCGACATGTAAGGAGGCTTTGGTGTTGACATTCCTGACAACACACTCCTAAGGGGCAGAGTCTTTCTTCCTCAGCATTGGCCCTGAAGACTACTTCCTTCTCCTGGATGGCTCTGGCTTAGAGACTCTTCCTCCAGTATTTGTGGTTCCTATTCTTGCTCTGGGACAAAGATCATCTCTGGTTTGACAATACAATACCTCTTAAGAATTTCCCTTCAGAGAAGCTTGGGGTGGGGACTGAAAATCTGCATTTCAGACAAGTGCACAGGGATGCTGAGGCTGCTGGTCATGGGCTCTTATTTTGAGAAGCACTGCTCTTATTTGGACATAATAGAGATTCTGCTGTATTAAGATTTTTAGCCAGGTGTGGTGGTTTGCACCTATAATCCTAGCAACTCTGGAGGCTGAGGTGAGAGGATCACTTGAGGCCAGGAGTTTGAGACCAGACATTCCATCTTACTGAATGCCACCTTGTTGATTCAACAGGCCTGAACTGGAGCAATCCATTCACTCAGCCAGAGGGCAGACGTCTCGAGAACATTCCCGACAGGTTTCCTTGGTTGGTGATGACCTGATTTCCTTTTCACCTGTAAGGCCTCCTGTCGGCCTGGTGCTGGCAGGGGGCGGGGTGCGTATGGGCGGGCGTGGAGCCCTGGACTCTGACCATGGCTGGATACCCTACTTGGAGTTGATTAAACCTCAGCGGCTATACCTATAAGGCCTCTTTCTCTCTCTGGCCCCTTAATTAGATACTTTCAAAACTCCACATCCCAAACAAAATCTATTGACATTCTCGGGATCAAAGTGCCCCTAAAAGTTCAGCCAAACTACAGGGAGAAAAGGTCACTGTTCCACGAAGCTTTGCTGAAAATTCACTAACATGAAGCAGACTAATTAAGAGGACGAAAAATTACAAGTTTATACATGAGTGCCTTCAGAATGAACACTCAAAGATATTAGGGAAATTATCTGTTTTTATGCTCAGGGTCAACATAGTATGGGCAGCTGTTTAGAAATGTGATTGAACTAATGCTAACAGGCTGGGTGGGGAATCCAACCAGGCCTTTTTTTTTTTTTTATTGTCACTGTGGCATCACAGCTCACAGCAACCTCAAACTCTTGGGCTTAAGTGATTCTCCTGCCTCAGCTTCCCAAGTAGCTAGGACTACAGGCACCCACCACAATGCCTGGTTATTTTTGGAGACAAAGTCTTGCTCTGGCTCAGGCTTGTCTCAAACCCATGAGCTCAGGCAATCCACTTGCTGTGGTCTCCCAGAGTGCTAGGATTATAGTGGTGAGCCACCACGCCTGGCCTATTTTTCATTATTTTTATTTTATCTTATTTATTTATTTTTTTGAGACAGAGCCTCAAGCTGTTGCCCTGGGTAGAGTGATATGGCATCACAGCTTACAGCAACTTCTAACTTGCGGGCTCAAGTGATTCTCTTGCTTCTGCCTCCCAAGTAGCTGGGACTACAGGCACCCGCCACAACGCCCAGCTATTTTTTGGTTGCAGCCGTCATTGTTGTTTGGCAGGCTGGGCTGGAATGGAACCCACTAGCTCAGGTGTATGTGGCTGGCACCTTAGCCACTTGAGCCACAGGCGCGGAGACATTATTTATTTTTTTTTGAGACAGAGTCTCAAGCTGTTGCCCTGGGTGGAGTGCTGTGGCACCATAGTTCACAGCATCCTCCAAATCTTGGGCTCAAGTGATTCTCTTGCCTTCTATTTTTTAAGTAGAGACAAGGTCTTGCTTTCGCTCAGGCTAGTCTCGAACTTGTGAGCTCAAGCTATCCACCCACGTTGGCCTCCCAGAGTGCTGGGATTACAGGTGTGAGCTACTGTGCCCGGCCTATTTTTTATTTATTTTTTTGAGACACAGTCTCATTTTGTTGTCCTGGGTAGAGTGCCATGGCATCATCATAGCTCACAGCAACTTCAAACACTGGCTTACGTGATCCTCTTACCTCAAGCTTCCAGAGTAGCTGGGACCATAGGTTCCCACCACAATGCCTGGCTGGTTTTTCTATTTTTAGTAGAGATGGGGTCTACAGGTAGATCCCGGGCTAGGAGTTCTAGATCAGTTTGAGCAAGAATGAGATCCCCATCTCTACTAAAAATAGAAAAATTAGAAGGGCAGGGTAGCATACACCGTTAGTCTCAGCTACTTTCGAGGCCAAGGCAAGAGGAGTGTTTGAGGCTAGGAGTTGATATGATACGAGTCTGGAGAATATAGTGAAAACCCATATCTAAAAAAAAAAAAAAAAGTTAGCCATGCATCTCTACTAAAAATAGCTAGGCCTTGTGGCGGGCACCTGTAGCTATTTGGGAGGCTGAGGCAAGAGGATCACTTGAGCCCTAGAGTTTGAGGTTACTATGAGCTATGATGCACCATCACTTGACAGAGGGCAACAAAGTGAGATTTTGTCTCAAAAAAAAAAAGGAGAGAGAGACTATATAAACATTAAAGAACTACAATTTGGATGAAATGGGAGCAGTGAAGAAGATGTAACTTTCTGAAATTTTACTGATTATCCTCAGACCAATAACGTAATGACAATAATAAATAAAACAAAACAGTGAGGCCCAGGGTGTTGGCTCACGCATGTAATCCTAACACTCTGAAAGGCTGATATGGGAGAATTTCTTTCTTTCTTTCTTTTTTTTTTTTTTTGTAGAGACAGAGTTTTACTTTATAACCCTCAGTAGAGTGCCATGGTGTCACACAGCTCACAGCAACCTCCAACTCCTTGGCTTAGGTGATTCTCTTGCCTCAGCCTCCCAAGTAGCTGGGACTACAGGCACCTGCCACAATACCTGGCTATTTTTTTGTTGCAGTTTGGCTGGGGCTGGTTTGAATCTGCCACCTTCGGTATATGGGGCTGGCACTCTACCCACTGAGACATAGGTACCACCTGGGAGAATTTCTTGAGGCCAGGAGTTTAAGACTAGCAAGAAGCTTGGTGCCTGTAGCTCAGCGGCTAGGGTGCCTGCCACATACACAAGAGCTGGTGGGTTTAAATCCAGTCTGGGCCTGCCAAATAGCAATGACAACTGCAACCAAAAAATAGCTGGCCATTGTGGCAGGTGCCTATAGTCCCAGCTACTCGAGAGGCTAAGGCAAGAGAATTGCTTAAGTCCAAGAGTTGGAGTTGGAAGTTGCTGTGAGCTGTGAACCATGGCACTCTACCCAGGGTGACATAGTGAGACTCTGTCTCAAAAAAAAAAAGGCTAGCAAGAGCAAGACCCCATCTTTACAAGAATAAAGAAAAATGGCTCGGCGCCTGTGGCTCAAGCGGCTAAGGCGCCAGCCACATACACCTAAGGTGGCGAGTTCAAATCCCCAGCCCGGGCCCGCCAAACAACAATGATGGCTGCAACCAAAAAATGGCCAGGTGTTGTGGCAGGCGCCTGTAGTCCCAGCTACTTGGGAGGCGGAGGCAGGAGACTCGCTTGAGCCCAGGAGTTGGAGGTTGCTGTGAGCGTGCTGCCATGGCACTCTACCCAGGGGGGATAGCTTGAGGCTCTGTCTCAAAAAAAAAAAAAAAAAAAGAATAAAGAAAAATTAGAATTAGCTGGGTGTGATGATGTATGCCTGTGGTCTTCCCTACTTGGGAGGCTGAGGCAGGAGGATCACTTTGCCCCAGGAGTTTCAAGTTGCAGTAAGCTAGGTTGATAGCACTAAACTCTAGCCTGGACAACAGAGTCTTTTCCTTTTCCCTTTCCCTCCCTCCCTCCCTTCCTATTTTCTTGAGATGAAGACTTACTTTATCATACTTAATAGAGTGCTGTGGTCTCATAGCTCATAGCAACCTCAAACTCTTGGGCTGAAGCAATGTTCTTGCCTCAGCCTCCTGAGTAGCTGGGAGTAGAGGTGCCTGGCATATGGCCCGGCTGTTTTTTTTTTGTTGTAGTTGTCATTGTTTTGGGGCAGGCCCAGGCTGGGTTCAAACCCGCTAGCCCTGAGGTATGTTGCTGGTGCTTTAGCTGCTAAGCTACAGGTGCTGAGCCCCGAGTCTCTGTCTTTAATAAAAGAAAAACCTTCTGGACAGGCGTGGTGGCTCAGGCCTATAATCCCAGCACTCTGGGAGGCTGAGGCAGGTGGACTGCTTGAGCTCACCGGTTAGTGACCAGCCTGAGCCAGAGGGAGACCTCGCCTCTAAAAATAGACAAAAATCCTGGCGGTCGCCTGTAGTCCCACCTACTTGGGAGGCTGAGACAAGAGAATTGCTTGAGCCCAGGAATCTGAGGTTGCTGTGAGCTATGACACCAGGGCATTCCACCCAGTGACAAAGTGAGACTATGTCTCAAAAGGAAAAACAGAAAAACCCGGAAACCTTTAGTTCCATCAACATTGCTGCAAGTGAGTAGATCTTATTGTTTTTTTTATGGCTGAATGATATTTTGTATACATTATGTATACACAACACATTTTCTTTATCCATTGATGGACACTTACATTGATTCTATTTCTTGGCTATTGTGAATAGTCTTTCAACAAACACAAGAGTTCAAACATCTCTTTGATGTACTGATTTATTTCCTTTTGTATATATACTCGGTGGTGAGATTGCTGTATCATATGGTAGTTCAAGTTTTAGTTTGCTGAGAAAGCACCATACTGTTTTCCCTGGTGTCTGCACTATATATTCCCAGTAAAAGCATGTAAGATTTCCCTTTCTTCATATCCTCCTATGATTTTCTGTCTTTAGATAACAGCCATTTTATTAGGGGTAGGATGATACCTCAATTGTTATTTTTAAATTTTTTTGAGATAGAGTCTTTTTATGTCACCCTCGGTAGAGTGCTGTGGCGTCAGTTTTTTTACATGAATAAATTGTATAGTGGTGAAGTCTGGGCTTTTGGTGTACCCATCACCCAAATAATGTACCTTGCACCTAATAGAATAATTTTCCATCCCAAGCCTCTCCCTCTCATAGTTTTGACTAATAATTTTTCTGCTTATTTTTTAGGCTGGTAGCATTCATATACCTGCCTAGAGAACGCTTTCAAATATACTGTTTTGGCTCAGTGCCAGTAGCTCAGTGAGCAGGGGGCTGGCTACATACACCTAGGCATCTGAACCCTGCCTGGGCCTGCTAAACAACAATGACAACTGCAACCAAAAAATAGCTGGTTGTGTGGCCAGCACCTGTAGTCCCAGCTACTCAGGAGGCTGAGGCAAGAGAATCACTTAAGCCCAGGAGTTTGAGATTGCTGTGAGCTGTGAC
>NW_003852409.1:14961593-14963603 GCF_000181295.1 Otolemur garnettii | reverse complement strand
GGTTGCAGCCATCATTGTTTGGTGGGCCAGACTGGATTCGAATCCACCTGCTCAGGTGTATGTGGCTGGAGCCTTAGCTGCTTGAGCCACAGGAGCCAAGCCAAACTCACTGTTTTTTACTTAAAGTTTATATTTATTTGGGGAAGGGCTTTGGAAAGATTCACATGAGGTTATGGTAAGTCAAAGTTTCCCCAAACTAGTTTTTCGTACAACCCCCTCCTTTTTTAGAGACAGAGTCTGACTTTACCACTCTCAGTAGAGTGCTGTGTCATCACAGCTCACAGCAACCTCCAGCTCTTGGGCTTACGCAATTCTCTTGCCTCAGCCTCCACAGTAGCTGGGGCTACAGGGGCCCACCACAATGCTGGGCTATTTTTTTGTTGCAGTTTGGCCAGGACTGGGTTTGAACCCACCACCCTCCATACATGGGGCTGGAGCCCTACTCACTGAACTACAGGTGCCGTCCTGGTGCAGCCACTTTCTATAGTCACAAATAGTGAGGAGAAGTTTGGTGCAGCCACTTTATGTAGTCACAAATAGTCAAATAATGCAAACTGTTAAGAGGGATAATTTATGGGGGAGGTGAGATGAAAAGGCAGTGAGTGTGTGTGGAGTAGGGAGACCTTTGCTTTTATTTTAAATAGTTCATTGTGAATTTATTTTGGAGGTAATATCACACAAAATAAAGTGAAAAATGGGGTAGGGTTACTTAAAGTGCTATGAAGTCATTAACAAAAAAGGGTGGTGCTGGTGGTGTAGTTTTCTTAATTTATGTGGAATGATGTGTATGGAAGACAAATACGTATTGATCCAGAACTTAATCTTATGGAGCTCCATCCCCATCAAAAACGTTTATGAGGGGCGGCACCTCTGGCTCAAAGGAGTAGGGCGACTGCCCCATATGGCCGGTTCAAACCCAGCCCCCTCCAAAAACTGCAAAAAAAGAAAAAAAGTTTATGAGGCTTGCACAGACATGTGCAGAGAGAAGGTCTTGGAGGATGTACACTTAACTTGTTGACCATGATTTCTCCCAGGAGTGGGATGGTGAGAGAGAAAAAGGACTTTCACTTTTATTTTATGATTTCCTAACCATTTCCCTTTTTTACAAAGATCATACACAGTTTCTGTAAGAAAAATAAAGGAAATGTCTTCAGTGTTGTGTAAAAGTACTCTGTACTTGCCTATATCTAGAATGACATTCAATTTTCAGTACATTAGATTACAGAATCTACTGTATTTAGAAAAAAATACAATTTCTATCCATTTTAACATCTTGGATTCTTCCTCTTATTAAAAAAAGAGAAGTATCTAATCTTGCACATAATTTGTTATGACAGCACCGTCACTTAAAATACAGCAATCATGCAGCCCCTTAATTTGAATTCTATTTTACAAGTGTGCACGACCTCACGGACAAACTGACGGCATAACGTTAAAATCGTATACCTAAAATTAATTACTCTGGTTACAATAAAGAACGTAGCTGGTAAATATTTGAACAAACAAATATATCCTTCAATTTGAACCGTACAAGTCCTGCTTCATGTAACTTTCCGTGCGGCTGTGGGCTCGGTAGCTGCCTCCTAAGTATCAGCAACCTACACTTTACCAGCGGCGTGTCCCGGGCCGCTCGCGGCGCCGGGGCTCGCCCGGGACTGAGTCAGCGCCGGGGCTAGAAGTTCGGCGGGAGGCGCAGGGCGGGGCTTCCTCCCGCCGACTCCGAACCCAGCTCTACTTATCCGAGTCCACGTCTCTTCCTTTGGACAGGCGTGTTTCTTCAGGTCGGGCCCAGCCAACGTGACAGCCAACAAACCTTTAAAAGGACTTTCGGCGTCTTCTCGAGGTTCTTCCTGGCCGGAGCTGCCCGGGCCAGCTCGGCCAAGCCCCTCGCGGACTGCAGCGCGCGGCTCCTCCGGGCCGGGACCGCCGAACGCCTCGCTCTTCGGCCCCCCTCGCGGCGCCGAGCGCCGCATACCCGGCATGGAGACCGGCTCGGACTCAGGTCAGAGG
>NW_003852409.1:14957261-14961110 GCF_000181295.1 Otolemur garnettii | reverse complement strand
ACTGCGAGCCCCCTGTCCGCGCCCTCCCTCTCCCGGCCCCTCCTTCACTCCCTCCCTGGCGCAACATGGCTGCGGCCGCCGCCTCCGCCTCCCAGGATGAGCTGAGTAAGTGCCGCGGCCGACCCTGTGGCCGTAAGCCGGGGCCGAAGCCGGCGCCGTGCAGGGCCGGGGGGCCGCGGCCGGGACCCAGCTGGAGGGCTGGGGCGCGCTGCGATCGCGGGCCGGGTGGGCGGCGGTGGCCGCCGCGGCTTGTGGGGGACTGGGACGCTCGGGCCTGGCGGCCGGGCCGAGTGCGGGCCGCCGTCGCCGCCGGCGTTTGTAGGCCTCAGGTTTGCACCGTCACGTTGCGAAATTGAAACCGGAGCCCCGGGCGGAGCCACCTCTGCCCGCGATCCGCCCCGGTCCGGGGGTGGGGAGAGCCCAGCCCCTTCCCCGCAGTCCCGGGGCTAGAGGACGGGCTGGAGTTCCAGGGTGACGGGCAGTGTCCGCCCGTCCCGTCTGACACCGCCATGGCTCTCGGTTCTGACTGTTGGCGAGTTCTGGAAATGGGAAGGGGGAGAAGGTGTCTTTCTGTGACACCCTAGAAACCAGCTGAAAGGTCACGAATAGGCTGTGACCCTCGGGTGGAGCGGTGAGGGCGAAAGAGGTGCGGTGGTAACTGCAGAAGAAACCATGAGGTGACAGCTCTTTCAGAAAGAGTCAGTGCACGTTCGATCTTGAACGCTGCAGTTTTCCTGGGGAAATTGTCCTGCCATC
Organism: Otolemur garnettii; assembly: GCF_000181295.1. Classification (NCBI taxonomy): domain Eukaryota; kingdom Metazoa; phylum Chordata; class Mammalia; order Primates; family Galagidae; genus Otolemur; species Otolemur garnettii. Next base: position 14,960,354 of record NW_003852409.1, on the reverse strand, counting down.
CATATTCGGGGAGAGCGTTGGTCACCCTGAATCCCAGGCCTCCTGCTCGCCGCCCGGGTCCGCCTCGATGCTTTGTGGGAATTGTAGTTCTGGGGCGCCGCAGCCCCACGCTGGAGTCATAAATACCTAATTTTCACAGGACGTATGAGATAATTTCTGGTTGCATTTTGGGTGGTTATTTGAGTTTTTCATTCTTTCTTTCTTTCTTTTTTTTTTTTTCTTTAAGGTGCCCTTCAGTTTCTGGCGAAAACAGGAAAGGTGCTATTTGGGGATAATGTGGGTTTTAAATGGAATGAAGCATGGGTGAGGTGTTGCAAGCTTTGAGAAGCTTACCGTATGTTGTTAAAGCTTCTGGATTTCCATATGAGAGTAGTTATAAACATAATTTGTGTTTCTTTGGTTTTTGCCCGTTTAAAGCTTCTTTTATATACATGATCACACTTTTGCTCTCCTAACAGCCTAGTGAGGCAGACAAGTAGGCATTACCTTTGTTTTAAAGAGGAGGCAGGTGTAGAGCGATTAAATTCCTTGCTGCTTTGACCCAGAAGTGGCGAAACTGTTTGCTCTTTTTGAAGCTGAAGTAACCACTTGGTGTGAACCTGGGCAGACTGGAGAGTCTGAGTAGACAAGGTCTCATGGTGTGGTTAGAGGTAGAGTCAGCTAATAGATTGCTTGTCTCTCAGCTCCAAGTGGGAGTACCATCAGGCCCTCTGAGATCAGTTCCCTGATTTTCTTATTGTATTTAACTAGAATTTACTATCTTAGAGCCTTTTTTTTTTCCCCCCGGAGACAGAGTCTCACTCTGTTGCCCAAGGTAGAGTGCCATGGTGTCATAGCTCATAGCAATCTCAAACTCTTGGGCTCAAGGGATCCTCTTGCCTCAGCCTCCTATGTAGCTGCAACTACAGGGGCCTCCCATAAAGCCCTGATGGTTTTTTCTATTTTTAGTAGAGACAGGGTCTCTCTCATGCTCAGGCTGTTCTCTAACTCCTGAGCTCAAGCAACCCACCCGCATTGGCCTCCCAGAGTGCTAGGATTACAGGCAAGAGCCACCGCACCTGTAATCCTGTCCATCTGAGACAATTTTAAGTGTATAGTTCAGTGGCATTAAGTACATTCACACTGTTGTGTAGTCATCACCACCATCCATCTCTAGAACTCTTTTCATCTTGCAAAACTGAAACTCCTTTCATTGAACAACAAATCCTCATTCTCTCTTCTAGCCCCTGGCAACTAACCATTCTACTTTGTCTATGATTTTTGCCTACTCTAGGTATCAGGTATAAATGGAATAATACAGTATTTGTCCTTTTTGACCTTTTTTATTTAGGCAATATCCTCACAATTAAATCATCAATGTTGTTGCATGTGTTAGAATTTCTGTTTTTTTTTTTTTTCTTTTTTGAGACAGAGTCTCACTATGTCGCCTTCCGTAGAGTGCTGTTACATCACAGCTCACAGCAACCTCAAACTCTTGGGCTTAAGCAATTCTTTTGCCTCAGCCTCCTGAGTAGCTGGGAGTACAGTGCCTACCACAGTGCCTGGCTACTTTTTGGTTGCAGTTGTCATTGTTGTTTAGCCAGGCCTGGGTTTGGCTTAAACCAGCCAGCTTTGGTGTATGTGGCTGGCACCCTACTCACTGAGCTACGGGTGCTAAGCCATTCAATTTTTTTTTCTTTTTTGAGACTCTTATTTTGTGGCCCTTGGTAGAGTACTGTGGCTTTGTAGCTCACAGCAACCTCAAAGTCTTGGGCTTAAATGATTCTCTTGCCTCCCAAGCTTCCCAAGTAGCTGGGACTACAGACCCCCACCACAATGCCTGGCTATTTTTTAGAGATGGGGTCTTGCTCTTGCTTGGGCTGGTCTTGAACCTGTGAGCTGAGGCAATCTATCTACTTCAGCCTTCCAGAGTGCTAGGATTACAGACGTCAGCCACTGTGCCTGGCCTAGAATTTCTTTTTTAAGGCTAAATAATATTCTCTTGTATTTGTATATCACATTTTCTTTTTCTTTTTTTGGACACAGTTTCACTCTGTTACCCTGGGTAGAGTGCTGTGGTGTTATAGCTTATAGCAATCTCAAATTCTTGGGCTCAAGTGATCCTCTTGCCTCAGCCTCCTGAGTAGCTGGGACACCGATGGGCTCCTGCCACAAGACCCAGCTAGTTTTTCTATTTTAGTAGAGATGTGGTCTTGCTCTTGCTTAAACTGGTCTTGAACTCCTGAGCTCAAGGAAGCCACCTGCCTTAGCACCCGAGAGTGTTAGGATTACAGGCATGAGCCATCATGCCCAGCTGTAAACCACATTTTCTTATCCATTCATCCGTTTATGGACACTGGGTTGCTTCTACATTTAGTTATTGTGAATACTGCTACTGTGAACGTGGGTATACAGATACCTCATTGAGATTCTGCTTTAAATTCTTCTAGGAATATACTCAGAAATGGAATTGATGGATCATGTTCCTCAAAAGATCATTAATTTTTTTTTTTTTGTGGTTTTTGGCCAGGGCTGGGTTTGAACCCGCCACCTCTGGCATATGGGGCCGGTGCCCTACTCCTTTGAGCCACAGGCGCCGCCTGATCATTAATTTTTTTTTGAGGAATTAATGATTTTTTGAGGAACAACTATACTGTTTTCAACAATGGCTGCACCATTTCACCTGCCTATCAATAGTGCACAAGGATGCCACTTTATTCACATTCTGGCCAACACTTGTTATTACCTTATTTTCAGTAGTAACCATCCTGATGAGCGTGAGCTGGTTCTATTTTTTAAAATGCTGTACTATGGCATGATGTCTGAGTTGTGTTGTAGCACTACACACATTAAAATCTGAATTACCAGTAGGTATGGGGAGCAAAACTAGAGGAAAACTTGGATATCGTTCTAAAGTGGTAGAGTCATTTGTGTATATGCACTGTGCTCCTGTGCATTTGGGTACCTATTAAAGTACTGATAGTTGGCCAGGCAAGGTGGCTCATGCCTGTAATCTTAGCACTCTGGGAGGCCGAGGTGGGTAGACAGCTTGACCTCAAGGGTTTGAGACCAGCCTGAGCAAAAGTGAGACCCCGGGCTCGGCGCCTGTGGCTC
>NW_003852409.1:14952161-14953112 GCF_000181295.1 Otolemur garnettii | reverse complement strand
CAAATTCTGATGTCTGTTGAACAGAACATAGATTTTTGGTTAAGGTGCCAAAAAAGAGAATAATTACTTTTATTGTAGCTGGTTCTGAAATCTAGTTTATAAATTATTTAAGGTGAGGGTCTGTAGCTTGCTTTCCTTTTATTTAGAGTGATTATAACCATTGTAGATGAAATGAAACTCAGTGCAAGGCATGTGGCTGGAGAGTTTTCCCCCTAATTCAATGGAAAAGTTGCCATTCTAGTTAGATTTCAGCAGTGAGGTAGAGAGATTCCTAAAGAGGGAGGGAAGCATTTGAGACTTTTCACCTGGTCTGCTGTTCAGTGGTTTTGTATTCTGGGCTTTATAATTATAAGGCATCCTTAGAATCTGATCTTCTTTGGGATAAAGACAACTCATGCAGGAGCCATAGCCTGTAATCTTAGAGTTTATGCTGTTTGATTTGACATAGCCATGGGAAAGTTCAGTTGCAGAAGTTGTCCGGATAGTCAACATGCCAGATATCTTGGGAGAGCCTCTCCTAGTGCGGGGAATCCTAGTGGCTCTTTGAGAGGGTGAGACGTGGGGAATTGTGTGTGCACCTTTGTAGTTGAATGTGATTCTTTGGGCGTATTGAAATTGCCCTAAGGAGATGATTGCTTTAGTCATTGGTATACTGCTTGCTGCTATGCTGGTCTTTGTAGAAAGGCTAAGGCAAACCTTTATCTTTTAATTTTTGATTACATAACCAAATAGGAATGTGAAAATAGAAAATGACAGTGGTATTTCTATTTTTTATTAATTTTAATTTTAAGTTTTGATTTCCACTCCATTCTGTTTTGAATTATGTTTTCAGTAAACTGTAATATTTAATTAAGGCCAATTTCAGTGAGAATAATTGGTACTGGGACATTGATCTTGTTCAGAAGATAGATACTAAAATCGTGGCACTGCCAGTGTTCTCAGGTAGTTTGG
>NW_003852409.1:14948324-14951085 GCF_000181295.1 Otolemur garnettii | reverse complement strand
GAGCCACATTTTTCTATTTAATAAGCAGACTTAAAATTGAGTGAATAACTTAGGGTCCTGTCCACAGAGGGCTTATAATTCAGTGTGGAGACAGATTGATATATCAGTATAAATAACTAATTCAGGTACCATAAGAGAAGTCCCTAACAGTGCTTTGGAATTCTCAAGGAAAGAGAGTAGCATTCCAGGCTACAAGACCAATAAAACTTGAGCCGAGACATGGAGGAAATAATGTGTGTTTTCGGGAAAAGCTAAGTCTGATATTATGGGAATGGGATGCTGTGGCTTTGTGAAATACTGGGAAAGGAGATAAGCTTCGTTGTTTGGGACTTGGCCCTTGCTGCTTTTATGATTTGGCATCTTGAGCAAATTACTTTCTCCTTCCTAAGTCTCAGTTTCTTGCTCATGAAATTGGGATTACAGGAAACACTCATAATGTTGTTAGGATTAATCTATGCAGAATTGCCCTGTATAAACTATTGAGCTCTGTATAAATTGTTCTTATTTTTGGTGTGAGGGGCAGTGGCTGATGATGCTGGGAGATGCATGGGGACCAGCATGTCGGGGGAATGCTAACACAGCTAGTTTGGACTTTGTTCTGTAGACAGTAGCAAACCATAAAGGCTTTTAAACTTGGGTAGAACATGAGCAGATCTGTTTTATAAGGATAAGAGATGGCGGTGGTGTGACATGGATTGTAAGGGTCCAGAAACCAAGAGCAACAAGACTAGTAGGTGGGTAGCACAGTGGCCAAATTCAATGAAACTTAGTCTGAAATGGGCCAGTGGACATGGATTTGTCAAGGAGGTGATACTATTTAGAATCCCTAAAATAGGCTGAAATTATTGGCTACTTAGATGAGGGCTATTATTGTAAGAATCTAACCTCAGAGACGGGGCTGTGGAGGAATAGGGGAGAGTGTAGCCTCTAGATCAGTGTTTTTCAACCTTTTTTATCTCATAGCACGCTTGAACCTATAGTTAAACTTCCATGGTACACTTAAATTATGTTGATTTAAGAAAGAGTAAAACAAAGAATATACTTAACTGTGCTTTGAACTTCTTTCAAAAATAATTAATGATTATTAAAAAATTTTTTGCAGCAGGGGCTAGCACTCTGGGAGGCTAAGGAGGGTGCATTGTTTGAGCTCAGGAATTCCAGACTAGCCTGAGCAAGAATGAGATTCCATCTTTAAAAGTAGCTGGGTGTTATGGCAGGCTCCTGTAGTCTCAGCTACTTAGGAGGCTGAGGCAAGAGGATCACTTGAACCTAAGTGTTTGAAGTTGCTGTGAGCTGTGATGCCACGGCATTCTACCTACGGCAAGAAAATGAAGTCTCAAAAAAAGAAACTTTTTTTTTTGAGGCATACCTAAACTGATTTCATAGCACATTAGTTGAAAATCACTGCTCTAGGCTTGGTGCCTGTAGCACAGTGGTTACAACGCCAGCCACATACACGGAGAGTGGTGCATTTGAACCCCGCCCGATTCTCTTGCCTTAAGCCTCCCAAGTAGCTGGGACTACAGGTGCCTGCCACAACACCTGGCTATTTTTTTGTTGCAGTGGTTTAGTTGGCTCGGGGCAAGTTTGAACCTGCCACCCTTTTTGTGTGTGGCTGGTGTCATAACCACTACATAACCACTATGGCTACAGGTGCTGAGCCATATTTATTTTATTTTGTTTGAAACAGAGTCTTACTCTGTTGCTCCAGGCTAGAGTACTCTGACATCATAGCTCACAGCAACCTCAAACTCCTGGCCTTAAGCGATTCTCTGGCCTCAGCCTTCTGAGTAGCTGTGACTACAGGCTTGTGCCACCACGCCCAGCTAATTTGTTAGAGATGAGGTGTTTTTCTTTTTTTCGAAACAGAATTTTACTATGTCACCCTCAGTAGAGTACTGTGGTGTCACAGCTCACAGCAACCTCAAACTATTGTGCTTAAGTGATTCTTTTGCTCCAGCCTCCCAAGTAGCTGGAATTATAAGTGCCCACCACAACGCCCAGCTGTATTTTATTGCAGTTGTCGTTGTTTAACTGGCCTGGGCTGGGTTCAAACCCACCAACTTTGCTGTATGTGTCTGGTGCCATAAGCACTGTTCTACGGGTGCCGAGCCGGGGTGTCATTATTGTTCAGGTTGGTCTCGATCTCCTGAGCTCCACTGATCCATCTGCCTTGGCCTCCCAGAGTGCTAGGATTACAGGACTGAGTCAGCAAGCCTGGCCCATGCCCAGCTATTTGAAAACATTTTTTTTTATAGAGGTGGAGTCTTACTCTGTTGCCCTGGCTGGTCTTAATCTCCTTAATCGCCTCAGGTAATCCTCCGGTCTAGGCCTGAGATTACAGGCGTGCTGAGATTACAGGCGTGAATTGTGCCCAGCCTGGGATATTGTTTTGAGTAGTGGCTTTAAACTCCAAGTGGGAGTCATAGCTGGGTTTTGAATTCTGTTTCTGTCACTTTTTAGTTAATATGTCCTAGGATCTAACTTATGGGCCTTGGTTTCCTCATTTGTAAAACAAATGTAAAAACAAAATCTATTTTATAGATTGTTAAAAGAATGGGAAGATGCTCATGCCTGTAATCCTCCCCCTCTGGGAGGCTGAGGTGGGTAGATTGCTTGAGACCAACCTGATCAAGAGTGAGATCCTGTCTCTACTTAAAAAAAAAGAAAAGTAACCAGATGTTGTGGCCAGAACCTATAGTACAGCTACTTTGAAGGCTGAGGCAGAAGGATGGCTTGAGCACAGAGTTTGAGGTTGTTG
>NW_003852409.1:14945795-14947515 GCF_000181295.1 Otolemur garnettii | reverse complement strand
GGGGGCTTTGGTTTTAAAGCTTGAGAGAGTATGGGAATGATGGTGCAATAACAGGAATGGACAGATGTCCAGAGGACAGCCATTTGGGGACCATGCCTATTTAGCAGTGAGAAGAGAAAGAGCCAGGGAGGAGGTAGGGAATGCTCAGAGGTCAGAGGTGACTAGGGTTATGACTATTAACCATTACATTCTCAGTAATAATGTGCTAATAACATAGACGTATTAACTGATACTCTTCTTGTAAACTTGTATAATTTTGACACTTCTAATTTTCATGTTAAGGTTCTTTGTTTATGATGAATATACATACTTTATGATAAAATAAATGTTGCATTGGTACTGGAGCTTTTTTAGTCTTTAGTGTATTTTTTTTAAGCATTAGTATCTTCTGAATAAATTCTACTTATGGATATATTCCTTATTCTTTCCTAAATTTGGTAATCATTCTAATTTTTTTCCTTTATACTGAATTTGCAAAGCAGTGCTTCAAAGATCTTAGCAAGAAATAAATGGTACACTTTTTTCTTAAAATGTTAGCTATGCATATGTCTTTTAATTGTTTTTTTTTTTTTTTTTGGTGTTCTAAATAATAGATTCTTTATACAATTGCGTATGTACGAGTGGATGAACAAACCATTGGTGATCCAGAGGATTTTTGTCAAGATTGGATAAACCATGTATCACATTGATTGTAGAGGTTAGTAGATTCAGTTCTTTAGGATGTGTGCCTTTTTTTGTGATAGCATTTAAAAATGCGTAGATTATTAGGTAGTAATTTTCTCCCAAGATCTTCATGTTTTTTTTTCCTTTTCCTGCTATCCTGAGAGAATCAGTGAAGTTCATCTTAGTTTATATATGCCTGAAGCCTCCATGTGATGATAAAAATTAGCAAGGAAGAAGAAAAAGATAAAGCTTAACAAAACTTGAAGCTGTAAGTAACTGTGCACAAAAGACAAATGAAGGATAGTTTATGAAGAATATCTGCTACAACCACAAAAATCATTTTGCATGCTTCAAGAATGTCATGGAGGCTGGTGCCGTGGCACACACCTCTAATCCTAGCACTCTGGGAGGCTGAGGCAGGTAGATTGCATGAGCAAGAGCGAGACCCCCGTCTCTAAAAATAACCTGACGTTGTGGCAGGCGCCTATAGTCCCAGTTACTCGGGAGACTGAGGCAAGAGGATTACCTGAGCCCCAGAGTTTGAGGTTTCTGTGAGCCACTGCACTCAACGAGGGGCAACAAAGTGAGACTCTGTCTCCAAAAAAAAAACCCCAACTCTAGCTGGATGTGTTGTCCTAGCTACTTGGGAGGCTGAGGCAAGAGGATCACTTGAGCCTGAACAGTTTGAAGTTGCTGTGGGCTGTGATGCCATGGCACTCTACCCAGGGTGACAGGGTGAGACTCTGTCTCAAAAAAAGGCAGCTCACAGCAACCTCAAGCTCTTGGACTTAAGCAGTTCTCTTGCCTCAGCCTCCCAATTAGCTGGAACTACAGGTGCCCGCCACAATGCCTGGCTATTTTTTTGTTGTAGTTGTCATTGTTGTTTAGCAGGCCTGGGCTGGATTTGAACCTGCCAGCTCTGGTGTATGTGGCTGGCACCCTAGCTGCTGAGCTATAGGCACCGAGCCAAGGAGTTTCTTATTTGTGAAAGAGACATTGAAGGAGGTTATCAACTGTGTTAATTGGATAGTCCTTATTCTGCCATTTTGATATGCTT
>NW_003852409.1:14942549-14945179 GCF_000181295.1 Otolemur garnettii | reverse complement strand
ACCTCCAACTCCTGGGCTCAAGCGAGTCTCCTGCCTCTGCCTCCCAAGTAGCTGGGACCACAGGCGCCCGCCACAACGCCCGGCTATTTTTTTGGTTGCAGCCGTCATTGTTGTTTTGGCAGGTCTGGGCTGGGGATTTGAACCCGCCACGTTAGGTGTACGTGGCTGACGCCTTAGCGGGTTGAGCTATAGGCGCCGAGCCGTCAGTTTCACTCTTGAATGATACTGGATGGTTCTTTGATTGAAACTATAAATTAAGATTATAGTTCTCTTATATCTAAGACTCCAATTCTATCAAGTACATGGGATTTTGTACTTTTTTTTTTGGAGACAGTCTCACCCTGGGTAGAGTGCTATGGTGTCACAGCTCATAGCAACCTCCTACTCTTGGGCTCAAGTGATCCCCTTGCCTCAGTTTTTCTGTTTCTAGTAGAGACAGGGTCTTGTTGGTCTCAAACTAGTCAGCTCAAGCAATCCATCTGCTTCAGCCTCCTAGAGAGCTAGGATTCCAGGTGTGAGCCACCATGCCTGAAATTTTGTTGTTTTGATCCAAAAGTGCATTTTGGGCTCAGCGCCTATAGCTCAGTGTCTAGAGTGCCGGCCACATACACCAGAGCTGGCGGGTTCAAACCCAGGGCCTGCCAAACAACAGTGACAACAACAAAAAATAGCTGGGCGTAGTGACTGGTGCCTATAGTCCCAGCTACTTGGGAGGCTGAGGCAAGAGAATCCCTTAAACCCCAGAGTTTGAGGTTGCTGTGAGCTGTGACGCCACAGCACTTTGCCAAGGGCGACATAATAAGACTCTGTCTAAAAAAAAAAACCCACAAAGGTACATCTTGGTGCTATCTTCTAATTTAACTCTAATTTTTTTTGTTGCGTATATGACAGTGTATGATGCCTTAATTCATTTAGGTGGAATTTTGTGTGATGGAATATTTTATAAACTTTAGGATATATTTTGGTTTATTTTTGCTATTTCGCATGTATATATTTATTCCTTGGGAATGTAGAGAAATGGAAATTTGGTAGATTGGAAGAGTTAGAAGAACGATGAGGACATTGTTTATTCTCTCTTAAATTCTTTTTTTTTAATTGTTGGGATTCATTGAGGGTACAAGATACCAGGTTACACTGATTGCATTTGGTGGGTAAAGTCCCTCTTATAGTTGTGTCTTGCCTTCTAAAAGGTGTGTCACACACCGAGACCCCACTCTCTTAGATTCTTTAATTCTTGGCTTTTGGGGCTGTGATCGGTGTGTTAGTATCGTTTTGATATACTGAAGGCAAGCAGGTCAAACCACAAATGCTAGGATAGTGACTTAAATAAGGAACATTCTAGACTCTACACATCCAAATGAGTATTGCTCTTCTAAGTAATTAGCAGCTTTGAGTGGATCTTAGCTGTTGTACATTTGACTTTTATGTAGTCTGAACTCTTACATTGTGTATGTTATCTCCTCTAAGCCTGCTTTCATAAGCTGAAGTAATCCTCTGCTTATTACCTAGTAAAACTGATTCCTAACTGGGTGTCTGCCAGCTTCTGTCTCTAGGGGAAAGGGCTTTCCTGGCAGGTGGGAGTGTTTGTGGCCCTCTGTGTGTCAGGAGTCTGGCACTTACTCAATAAGTCTAGGGTATGGATGAGGACTACTATCTGGAGTCACTTGGCTCAACCCTGCCAGGCTACCCTTGTAACTTCTCTCCCTACCTCTGTGTGTGTGGTGGGAGCAGAGGGCAGTGATGGGGCTGGAGTATGGCAGCGTGAGCAGGGAGGAGCAGCCTTGTCATGGGCTATGCTGGGTTTGTAGAGGTTTGAAATAGCCTGGCATCATACGTGGGAGGCCAGGGTTTAAGAAGCAGCGGGGAAGGAAAGACTCCTTTCCTCTCCCTGTTTGGAGGGCTTAGTCACTAGTACATTGCGGGGCAGGGTTTTCAGATTTGGGTATCTGTCTAGACCCTGGGGGTACAGACTTGGGGACTAGGGGATAGGAAGATGATTACCTTAGTCCTGGGGGCCTGGTGCTAGCCTGGACTGTATCAGCAGGGACCTTATTGTCTGCGAAGGTGCTCCTTGCTGCCCTTTGGGCTGCCCTGGCTGGTGGAGGCAACTCTGACAAGAACGGTGCTGATTGCTTCTTTCTGGGAATGGATCTTCTCCTCACCCACAACTTATGAGATTTGTTTTTATTGCTGGACTGCTTGGCTTTTTTCTCCTTTTAAGTTAATTTGCCTTTAATGAGTTCCTAAGAAGAAAGAAAGAAAAGATTGGGGGTGGGGAGCAAGCCTATATTTGACAACACAGGCATGGAGATGAAATTTCTAGACATTAATTCTCACATAAGTATTCTACTGGCCTCACTTGGATTTTGCCAATTATTGGAGTGGCTTTTGGTGAATTGAAATGGTATTTTGGAATCAAATCAATGAAGGGGACTTTACCAATTAGTACCTGGGTAGATTTATAATTCACAGGATTGATTTACCACAAAATATTGAGAATTGAGGTTGGGTGCGATGGCTCACACCTGTAATCACAGCACTCTGGGAGGCTGAGGTGGGTGGATTGCCTGAGCTTAGGAGTTTGAGACCAGCCTGAGCAAGAGCAAGACCCCATTTTTAAAAAAGAGCAA
>NW_003852409.1:14939799-14941175 GCF_000181295.1 Otolemur garnettii | reverse complement strand
CTCAAGCAATCCACCTGTCTAGGCTTCCCAGAGTGCTAGGATTATAGGCGCAAGCCACTGTGCCCAGCCAGATGTATATCCTTTTTTTTTTTTTTTGCAGTTTTTGGCCAGGGCTGGGTTTGAACCCACCACCTCTGGCATATGGGGCCGGTGCCCTACCCCTTTGAACCACAGGCGCCACCCAGATGTATATCCATTTTAATAGCTCTTCTAATGCATGAGAAATTGATGCTGCATGCATTCAACAAGTATTTGAGCAACTGTTCCCTGCAAAGCACAGAGTTAAGTGCTGGGACATAAAGAGACCACTGAGTGACAGTTTCTCTACTTGGGCAGCTGGAGGTAGATGGGGAGGCAAGGGGGCAGTCAGGTGGAGTCAGATTCAAACCTTACCTCAAATTGTCATGGTTTAGGGAAGGGAAGACTGAGCAGTTACATGATGATGCACAGCAAAAGGGGAGGTGCAGGAAAGGTCTGTGGGAGTCTGTCGGGCTGGGTTAGAGGGAAGGGAGTGTGCATGTGCGTACGTGCTATGTGGAGACTGGGTAGTCTGGAGAGGGTGAGAGAATATTCCCAGTTTAGTGACTTGCTTAACCAAAATAATTGGGTCAGGAGAATTTATGGTATACCAAGATTTTGGGATTGGGATGATTGTTAGGGAGTGACTGGATGCATGACTGAGAAGGTCCCTGGGGCTAGATGGGCCAGTCCGATCTGATGTTTCCCCCTAGGCATGGGACACCTGCTTATTTTATTTTTTTATTTTTTTTTTGAGACAGAGTCTCACTATGTTGCTCTGGGTAGAGTGCTATGGCATCACAGCTCACAGCAGCCTCAAATTCTTGGGCTTAAGAGATTCTCTTGCCTCAGCCTCCCAAGTAGCTGAGACTACAGGCACCCGCCACATGCCTGGCTATTATTTTGGTTGCAGCCATCATTATTGTTTGGCAGGCTTGGGCTGGATTCGAACCCACCAGCTTCGGTGTATGTGGCTGGTGCTCTAGCCACTGAACTATAGGCGCTGAGCCAACACCTGCTTATTTTTTTAATAGACTCTTGGATGATACCTTTTGTTTTTCTTGGCATAGTTTTAATTTGTATTTGGACACAGTTGTAAGCTGGCTTAAGCAAAAATCGGGCATGTGTGAAGAATTAGGAAGTCTTATGGAACCCAGAGGGACCTTCAAGAGGGGTTTTGGAACTAGAAGCCAGAAGTCCTTTAGATTTTCTTCCGGCTTCTCCTCTCAGCACCTCCTTGCTTTTCTTTCTTCAGACAAACCTCCTCTGATTTTGTGCTCTATGGGCAGGCTAAACATGCCCATGTCATGTGAGCTTGTTCTTTTTTTAATTTTTTTTTTTTTTTTTTGAGACGGAGC
>NW_003852409.1:14937898-14939494 GCF_000181295.1 Otolemur garnettii | reverse complement strand
AGAGTCTCACTTGATCAGCCTAGGTAGAGTGCTATAGCCTCATAGCTCACAGCAACCTCCAACTCTTGGGCTCAAGCAATTCTCTTGCCTCAGCCTTCCAAGTAGCTGGGACTACAGATACCCGCCACAATGCCCAGCTATTGTTTTAGAGATGGTGTCATGTTCTTTCTCAGGCTGGTCTCAAACCTGTGAGCTCAGGGCAAGCCACCTGCCTTGGCCTCTCAGAGTGTCGGGATTATAGGCATGAGCCACGGTGCCCAGCCTTGTGAACTTGCTCTTAATAACCCAGTCACTCAAAGGAGTCTTGACTGTTTGGTTCTAATTCTGAGTATCTGAGGAAGAGATGAATTGTGTCAGGGACCTAACCATGACTCTTTGGCTGTGGTCAGGGTAAGTCCTGTTGTACATAGTTGTCCACTAAGATTTACTATCTTCTCCACTTATTCCTTTTCTTTTTCTTTTCTATATTGAGACAGAGTCTCACTATATTGCCTTTGGTAGAGTGCTGTGGCATCACAGCTTGCAGCAGCCTCAAACTCTAGGGCTTAAGCGTCATTCCTTATAACAATGCTATAATTCAGTGTGCTAGAAGGAGCAGTGGGTTTGGAGTTGCACTGCCTAGGGTTTGAATCTTTTCCTTGCCACTTAACTATAATAGCTTTATAATCTTGGTCAATAGAATGTTTTCTTGGCTGTTTCCTCATCTGTAAATTGGAGTTAATACCACCTACTTCAGTAGATAGTACTTTATAGAGAGGTCTAGTGCTCTAGTGTGTACTTGGAGGGTAAAGGCCTTTCTGGGTTCAACTGCTGATTTGGTGTCTCATTAGCTTGATGATCTTTGGCAATTCAGGTCACAAGTGTCAAGTTTTTTGTCTGTAACTATAGACAATATCTGTACCTGATGATGAGTTTCTGAGGCTCAGAAGGTCACGTGAAACTGATTTGTAACTTGCTGTATTTATGTATATGTGAATCAGAAGAAGGTAAATGTCATTACACTCTAGTATACAGTATTTCTTTTTTTTTTTTAGATCATATTTGTGCACATTAATTCTATCATGGGATACAGTGTGTATTTCTTTTTTTAATTATTTTTTATTAAATCATAACTGTACATGGATGTACATTGATGCATTTATGGGGTTCAGGATACTGCTTCGATATACAATGGGAAATGCTTACATTGAACTAAGTAACACGTCCATCACAATTATAGTATACAATATTTCTATGGTAACTTGACAGATCTTTCCTGAAATAGTCTGTAGCTTTACATTATTAATTAATGGTGTCATAGGCAGTGGTCTAGGTATTTTCAGCTTTTATTTCAACGTCAGCTTCTCCATAAGACTCTAGCGTGATGTACATTTTAAAATTTACTTCATAGTCATAAAAATAATAGTTATTGTAGAAAGTTTAAGCAACCTTAAATAAGTTTGAAACTTGTTATTTAGAAATAACCATTTTCAGGGCGGGGCACGGTGACTCACGACTGTAATCCCAGCACTTGGGAGGCTGAGGTGGGTGGATTGTTTGCACTCACAGGTTCGAGACCAGCCTGAGCTAGGGCGAGACCCCCATCTCTAAAAATAG
>NW_003852409.1:14927346-14936696 GCF_000181295.1 Otolemur garnettii | reverse complement strand
GCCCAGGAGTTGGAGGTTGCTGTGAGCTGTGATGCCATAGCACTCTACCCAGGGTGACAGCTTGAGGCTCTGTCTCAAAAAAAAAAAAAAAAAAAGACAAGCAAGTGAATGTATTTGTATTTTTAGTAGATTTTTTTCGTTCATGAATATGATAATTAATATGAGCCAAACTGGAGATGGTTTTGTTTTGTTTTATTTTGGGATCTAAGATTACCAGGGTTTTGATACTTTTCCTTTGATATCAAATATTCTTATTTTTGTTCTTTTATATTCTTTAAGGTTCCTTTCAGGAACCTTGTGAGGAACAAAGGCTGGTACGGTGGCTCATGCCTGTAGTCCCAGCACTTGGGAGCTGATCGGGGTGGATTGCCTAAGCTCACAGTTTAGAGACCAGCCTGAGCCAGAGTGAGACCCTGTCTTGAAAAATAGCTGGGCATTGTGACGGGTGCCTGTAGTCCCAGCTACTTGGGAGGCTAAGGCAAGAGAATCTCGTGAACCCAGGAGTTTGAGGTTGCTGTGAACTATGATGCAACGGCACTCTACCATGGTTGACAAAGTCAGATTCTGTCTCAAAAAAGAAAAAGGTTCCTTTCAACTTTTAAAGTTCTGTGATTTATGTTTTTTCCCTTATTCTTGAAACATGGATTCTTTTTAAAAATTTCCTTTGTATTCTATCTTTTTTAATCAAAAACAAATGAATTTTCACTGAAGAATATTTGAAAAGTATATGAAAGTGTCAAGAAAAATAACTGTTTTTTCCCTTTTTATGTAATTATATCATAAGATTATTATGGCATCTATGTCCTTTTTAAAATAATGAACTATTTCAAGTATGAAGATAAATATAGAGAGTAATCTTAAGAACATTTATGTATGTCCCACCCATTTTTGTCTAATCTTTGCATTTTTGGCTATTAGCTTTAAGGTCTTGTGTTTTTTGTTTTTGTTTTTTTTTTAAAGAAATAAACATTATAGATATGATTCAGACATCCTGTGTTACTCCTTACATCTCATTTTTCTTTTCTTCCCTTTTGCCTTCTTATCGCCTCTCACCTCCTCCTCTTCTTCCTTCTTACCCAGAGGTCGTTGTCTCTGTGAGGTATATATCACGTGTTATATAATATATATTGCATGTAAAACTTTTTGTAAGCGGAGCCATCCTGTACATATCATTCTGCAACTGGCTTTCTTTGTTGGATCTCAGATTTTTCAGATATGATCCTGTGGGCCCATGTGACATGTAGGCCTTGTTTATTTCTGTTGTTATAAGACCCTGCCACAATTTCTTTACCCATTCTCTTGCAGACTGATACTTAGATTATTTCCATTTTTTTGCTTTTACTAAGCCTGTGGCTGTGAACACTTCTCATGCATGTGTGTTGGTCTTCTCTGGGAAGATTTTTTTCCCCAGGACAATGCTATAAAAAGTGTGGTCTGAAGACTAAGAAATTATGTAATCAAATAAGGAACTTACATCAAAATGTAAGTCAACTGTCACTGTTAATTTATTTAACACTTCCTATACCTAGTAAGACTTTCTCAATGAAGATAGAAGTGTTCCTGTCTTTTTGCGGACTGCCAACAATTTGTAGATTGGCTACTTTGAATGGTAGAATTGCTGGGTTGGTGGATATGTCCTTCTTCAGTTCCAGTAGAGATGAGTTTACTAGAGAATTGTTCCTCAGAGGTATCAGAGTGTAAGGCATCTATGGTGAGCCAGCGTTGCTTTTGGTTTGTTTCTAGTCTTTGCCTACATTTGGTATTGTTAAATTTGAAAACAGTTTTTCTGCTGTGAAAGGTGTGAAATAGCATGTCTCATTGTGGTGTTGGCTTTGCATGTGCCAGCTTAGTGTGATTGAGCATCCTTTTTGTGATATTCAGGATTTGGGTTTATTCTCTGAATTGCCTAATATAGTCTTTGTCCAATTAAGAATTGGGTTGGATTACTTTGGTATTTCCTGGCGTGTGATTTTGTTTGTTTGCTTTTTAAGGAGATGGGTGTGATTATAGAGGAAAAAAAAGGAAAAAAGTGGGAGGATAGAGGGATTGGTAATAGCATTTGGCTGCTTTTATCTTTGAGACAGAGTCTCACTTTGTCGCCCTGGGTACAGTGCTGTGGCATCACAGCTCACAGCAACCTCAAACTCTTGGGCTCAGGTGATTCTCTTGCCTCAGCGTCCCGAGTAGCTGGGACTACAGACACCACCACAATGCCCAGCTATTTTTTGAGACATGGTCTCACTCTGGCTCAGGCTGGTCTCAAACCTGACAGGGTCTCGCTCTGGCTCAGGCTGGTCTCAAACCTGTGAGCTCAGGTATTCCCCTTGCCTGGGGCTCCCAGAGTGCTGGGATTATAGGAATGAGCCACTGAGCCTGGCCACTTGGCTGCTTTTGTTATTTTTGCTAAGAATCTCACTCTGTCACCTGAGCTAGAGTCATCATAGGTTGCTTTAACTGCAAACTCCTGGCCTTCCGTGATCTTCCTACTCAGCCTCTTGGGTAGCTGGGACTAAAGGTGTGTGGCTCATTTTTCTATTTTTTTTTCTTTTTGAGACAGTCTCACTTTGTCACCCTTGGTAGAGTGCCATGGCGTTACAGCTCACAGCAAAGAGCTCAAACTCTTGGGTTCAAGCAATTCTCTTGCCTCAGCCCCGAGTAACTGGGACTACGGGTGCCTGCCTCAATGTCAGGGTATTTTTTGAGACAGGGTCTCACTCTTGTTCAGGCTGGTCTTTAACTTGTTATTGTTCACTCAGGGATCTATCCGCCTAGGCCTCTCAAAGTGCTGGGATTAAAGGTGTGAGCCACTATGCCGGGCCTTTCTTCTGTTTTTAGTAGAGATTGCATCTTGCTCTTGCTTAGGCTGGTTAAATATTATATTATTGTTTTGTTTGCCTCTGCATTCATGAGAAATACATTTTATTTGCTTCCGTGTTTCTTTCTTGGGATACTTTTGTTTGGTGTCAGGGTTATTCTGGCCTCTTAAAACAACAGTAGGGAGTGGTCTCCCTTTTCCCCTTCATCATTTTGTGTTCTCTGGCAGAAGTTATGAAGGACGATTGTCAATAAATTCATAAAATCCTGGCATTTTTCTTTGTGGGTAGGTCTTATTTATTTAATTCTCTCTCTCTTTCTCTCTATTTTTTTTTTTTTTGAGACAGTCTCAAGCTGTCACCCTGGGTCAGGTGCCATGGTGCCACAGTTCACAGCAACCTCAAACTCTTGGGCTTAAGTGATTGTCTTGCCTCAGCCTCCCAGGTAGCTGGGACTACAGGCCCCTGCCTCAATGCCCAGCTTTATTTTGTTGTTGTTGTTACAGTTGTCATTGTTGTTTTAACTGGCCCGGGCCAGGTTCGAACCCACCAGCCTCTGTGTACATGGCCGGCGCCCTGCCCGCTGAGCTACAGGTGCTGCCCAGGTTTTATTTATTTTTAACTTTTTTTTGAGATAGTATCTCACTCTGTCATCCTGGGTAGAGTTCTTTAGCGCTATAGCTCACAGCAACCTCAAACTCTTGGACTCAAGCGATCCTCTTGGCTCAGCTTCCCAAGTAGCTGTGACTACAGGTGTGCGCCACTACACCTAGCTTGTGTGGGGAGGTTTTAAAATAATACATTCAATATTTGTGGTAATTTAAAATGACTCATCTGGTTTTTTATTACTTTTATTTTTATTCATTTATTTTGAGACAGAATTCTACTCTGTTGTCCTAGGCTAGAGTACCCCTGTGTCATAGCTCACAGTATTCTCAAACTTCTGGATTCAAGTGATTCTCCTTCCTCAGCCTCCCAAGCAGCTGTGATTATAGACACCAAATTCAAGGCCCAGCTAATTTTTCTATTTTAAGTAGAGACAGGATCTCATTCTTTTTTTCTTTCGTTGAGACAGAGTCTCAAGCCGTTGCCCTGTGCTATGGCATCATAGCTCACAGCAGCCTCTAACTCTTGGACTAAAGTGATCCTCTTGCCTCAGTTTTTCTATTTTTAGTAGAAACAGGGTCTTGCTTTTGCTCAGGCTGGTCACGAACCCTTGAACTCAAGCTATCCACCCACTTCGGCCTCTCAGAGTGCTAGGATTATAGGCGTGAGCCACCTCCCCTGCTGACTCATCTGTTTTTTAAAGCAGGGTTTATTTATAACTGCAAGTTGTATCATTGTGATCTATCTTTGGAGATAATAGAAAAAGACCTTTAGAATCATGTAAATATGACTTTGTACTAACTTATGCCTTTATATGATAAGCTCTTACATCTGAGGTATTACCACATGGGATTTTAATTTTGTGGCCTGAATCTGTTCCCCTTGGTGGTAGTAAATGGGGATATAATAGAATTTCTGCTGTAGGTGAGTTTCTATGTACAGTTCATCTTCTCCTCTTAGCTGATGGAATGTATTTTCTCAGATATTTTGATAAACTCCTAATTTATTTATTTGTGTAGTAGCAGTCAACTTTATTTAAAATGGAGATAAAAATTAAAGGACTAATGTATTCTAGGATATAGTACCTAGGTATACTATGTATAGAACATATTAAGTATTTTGTGTAGTTACTCAGCTAAAGCTGACAGGTTAAGGGCAGGGTCCTTTATTAAGACTGCTCACTGCAGACACCACTCACAAAGTTCAAGACATCCCAGGGTCACTATTCTTACCAGATGACTATAAAACTGGGAGTCCGACAGGTTTAATAATTTATTAGAATGATTCAGAACTCAGGAGTCAGTGTGTGTTAGTGCTGCTAGGAAAGCCCTAAACTTATGATCACAGTTTTTTTTTTTTTTTTTGAGACAGAGCCTCAAGCTATCCCCCTGGGTAGAGTGCCATGGCATCACGCTCACAGCAACCTCCAACTCCTGGGCTCAAGCGAGTCTCCTGCCTCAGCCTCTCAAGTAGCTGGGACTACAGGCGCCCGCCACAACGCCTGGCCACTTTTTGGTTGCAGCCATCATTGTTGTTTGGCGGTCCCGGCATGGGGATTCAAAATCGCCACCTTAGGTGTATGTGGCTGGCGCCTTAGCCGCTTGAGCCACAGGCGCCGAGCCATGATCACAGTTTTATAGCAAAAGGATGCAAGTTAGAAGCAGTCAAAGGGAGAGGCATGTAGGGCAAGGGCTGAGTGGGTTCCAGACATGAAGCTTCTCTAGTCTCCCGTAACTCTCCCAGCACATTGATTGATGTGTGACAGTAAAGACAGAGCACTGCTGACCAGGGAAGCACACCATCACCTGAGCTTTGGCGTCCAAGGTTTTAATTGAACAGCATGCTTAATTGAATCATCGCCCATGTGACTCAAAGTCTAGTCTCCTCCTCTTATCACCTGGCTTAAAGCTGCAACCCTCTAATTATATGGTTTTTGTCCCCTCTTCAATTTCTTTTTTTTTTTTTTTTTGAGACAGAGTCTCACTATGTCGCCCTCAGTAGAGTGCTGTGGCATTACACCTCACAGCAACCTCAAACTCTTAGGCTTAAGTGATTCTCTTGCCTCAGCCTCTGGAGTACCTGGGATTATGGGCACCCACTACAACACTTAGCTATTTTCTTGGTTGCAGTTGTCATTGTTGTTTAGCAGGCCTGGGCTGGGTTTGAACCCGCCCCAGTGTATATGGCTGGCGCCCTAACCACTGAGCACAGGTGCCAAGCCGACAATCCACTTCTTCGTAGCTAAAGTTTTCTGAAGAGTTGTTCATTGAATTGCTCCCGTCTTTTTCATCTTCCACTCATTCCTGCACCCTGAACAGTTTGCTTTTGTTTCCACCGCTTCATTGGAGCTGCTTAAGCCAAAGTGAAGTGTAAATACTCCATTGCTGAGAAGCACTGGATTCCTTTCCTGTCTTCCGTGAACTTTTTGTGTCATTTCAGATGATTGCTGTCTCCTGGGAAAATCTTCCCGGTTCTTCTGACCTCATACTCAGTTTTCTTTTCCTTTTGTCTGTCAGTCTGTTTCTTTTTCAGACTGTCCTTCCTGTGTCCTTAAATGCTCTTGTTCTTTAACCGTCTGCCTCAGGCCTTCTGTTATTTTCTTTCTATGTGTAATTAATCTCATTTATGTGAGGTAAGCCTGGGGAACCTCCATGCCTCTTTCTTCTTCATTCTTTATACCCATGACCACTGACTCTGACATAGTAGGGTTTCAGTAAGGCTGAGGGAGTGACCTAGGGAGGAAAGCGTCTTTGTGGTAAAAAGCAGAAGGATGCTGCTAGAAGAGAAGAAAAGGAGCAGAGAATTAGATGAGCAAGAGACGGGTTGAATTGCAGTTGTCACTTTTGGTGCTAACTTTTTATTCATAGTAATGAGCTTTCTGCTACTTTGTCCTAAATACTGCCTGAATGAGATACATTCTTAGGAACCTTTGGACATTTTCTCAGTACGCCCTATATAAGATTTAGTATGTATAGTGTAAATGTCCTATGGAAAATAGTGTCATTGTTATAGACACTTGCATGGTGTAGGCAAGGACGTTTAGACTAAAGGTCAGAAACCACCATTCTAGGCCTGGCACTGTGGCTCACACCTGGAATCCTAGCCCTTGGTAGACTGAGGCAGGTGGATTGCCTGAGCAGGCAGGCCTCACAGGTTTGAGAGCAGCCTGAGCCAGAGTGAGACCCTATCTCTTTAACAAATAGCCAGGTGTTGTGGTGGGTGCCTGTAATCTCAGCTGCTTGGGAGGCTGAGGTAAGACGATTACTTGAACCCAAGAGTTTGGGATTGTTGTGAGCTAAGATACCACAACACTCTACCCAGGGTGACCAAATGAGACTTTGTCTCAAAAAAAAAAAAAAAAAAAAAGAAGAAACCATCATTTTAGTTCTTGGCATATTGCTAATTACATTCCTGACTTTAGGTGAGTCCTTAAAACTCGCTTTGCTTTTTTATATTAAACAATCTTTCAGTTCTCTCCAACTCTGTGGGTCCAATACAAATCTTTTAGAATTTTGAAGGTTTCAGAATAAATTTTTTTAAAACTTGGATGGTAGTTACATGGGGCTGGGTGCAGTGGCTCACGCCTGTAATCCTAGCACTCTGGGATGCTGAGGTAGGTGGATTGCCTGATCTCCAAAGCTGGAGACCAGCCTGAGCAAGAGTGAGACCTTGTCTCTATTAAAAATGAAAAACTGAGGTGGTGCCTGTGGCTCAGTGAGTAGGGCGCCTGCCCCATATACTGAGGGTAGTGGGTTCGAACCTGGCCCAGCCAAACTGCAACAAAAAAATAGCCGGGGCTTGTGGTGGGCACCTGTAGTCCTAGCTACTCAGGAGGCTGAGGCAGGAAAATTGCCTAAGCCCAAGAGCTGGAGGTTGCTGTGAGCTATGACACCACAGCACTCTACCAAGGGTGACAAAGTGAGACTCTATCTCCAGGAAAAAAAAAAAATAAAAGGAAAAACTGAGGCTTGGTGCCTGTAGCTCAGTGGTGAGGGTGCCAGCTACATACACAGGGGCTGGTGGGTTGGAACTCAGCTTAGGCCTGCTAAATAACAATGACAACTACGACAAAAAAATAGCTGGGCTTTGTGGCGAGTGCCTGTAGGCCCAGCTACTTGGGAGGCTGAGGCAAGAGAATCACTTAAACCCAAGTGTTTGAGGTTGCTGTGAGCTGTGATGCCACGGCATTCTACCCAGGGTGGCAAAGTGAAACTCTGTCTTAAAAAAAAAAAAGACTGTTTTCTACATCCTTGCCTATACCAAAGAAAATTGCAGATGGGTCAAAGATTTGAATGCAAAAAGTAAAATCACTGTACTAGAAGAAAACATAGATGATTATACATTTCAGGGTTCTCCTGACCACCCCCAGGCTCAGTGATTAGAAAGACTCACAGGAATGAGCATATATTTATACTCTAGGCTGAGATTTATTATAATAGAATCAACAAAGGGAAAAAGCATATGGGCGAAGTCCAGAGGAAACCAGGCGCAAGGTTCTGGAAGTTCTCCTCTGTTGGAGTCACACAGGAAATACTTAATTCCTCCAGAAGTGGGTTCTGACAACACATGTGCAATGTTGTCTACCCAGGATGTTCACTAGAGACTCGGTCATGTTTGTACTGTCTGCCTAAAGTGTACCAGAATATCTCCCACAAGGTAAGCTGGTATTCAGCATAAACTATATTGTTTGTACAGACAGTTTAGACTGTGAACCACTCTTACTAGTTCTGGGTAGATTTCCAGATGTCAGCCAAAGGTCAGCCTTGACAAACAGGCCTTTCTACGGGTAGCAGTCTGAGTTCTGTCCTGTGTGATATAATATTGTTAAAAATCTTGCAGTGGAAAAGGGTTTTCTAACCATGACTAGAAAATCAGAACTCAGTAGTGGAAGTGATGGTAAAATTAATTGATTATTTTTATTCTTTCTCTCTCTCTGTTTTTTTTACTTTAGAGTTGGGGTCTCACTCTGACACCCAGGCTAGAGTGCAGTGTTGTGATTATAGCTCACTGCAGCCTCAGACTCCTGGGCTTAAGAGATCTTCCCAAGTAGCTAGGACTATAGGAGTGCTGGCTATAATTTAATTATGTTAGAAAACTTAGATATGGAAAAGACGAAGGTGTGATACAGTCCAAAATAGGAAAAAGTATTTGTAACATATGGGAGAAAAGGGGGAGATTATTCCCTATGTATAAAATCTGTTACAAATTAGCAACTAAAATGAATGATGGTAATTTGCTGAAGAAGATATTTGAAAAGATAATTTACCTCAGTAAGGAAAAGACCAAAAGTAAAATAATATCTTTAACATCTCTCATATGTAGCAACGTTTGATGAATTATAATTTTTGTGAAATGGATTACTCAATATAGGAGAAGGTATGGGGAATCAGTACTGCATATATTGCTGATAACATAAATTAGGATAGTCTTTTGGAAGGACATTTTTCCAAAATTTCTTCAGCTTGACAAGACTGTGGCCCTTTGACTCAATAATTCCATTTCTAGGAACTGAATTCCATGCAAGCACATGATCAGGATATTCTTTGGGTTGTTCTGTGTGGTAATAACACAAACAGAGGACTATTAGTTAAATAAATTATACTACTTCCAAAGACTAAGGAGTTACTTGAAATATACATCATGTATGCTATAATGTCTTTCTAATGAAAACTTCTGGGCTTCGTGCCCGTAGCACAGTATTTGCAGTGCTGGCCACATGCACTGAGGCTGGTAGGTCTGAACCCGGCCCGGGTCAGCTAAACAACAATGACAACTCCAACCAAAAAATAGCCAGGCATTGTGGTGGGTGCCTGTAGTCTCACCTACTTGGGAGGCTGAGGCGAGAGAATCGCTTAAGCCCAAGAGTTTGAGGTTGCTGTGAGCTGTGATGTCACGGTACTTTACTGAGGGCAACATAGTGAGACTATCTCA
>NW_003852409.1:14910710-14927032 GCF_000181295.1 Otolemur garnettii | reverse complement strand
AAAGTTCTGAAACATACTGTTTTGAGGGTTTCAGATAGAAAATTTATGGTACTTAACAAGAGGCAAAGTGGGCTGGGTATGGTGGTTCACACCTTTAATTCTAGCACTCTTGGAAAGCTGAGGCAAGAAGATTACTTGCACTCAGGAGTTCAAGACCAGCCTGAGCATGAGTGAGTTCCATCTGTACTTAAAAAAAAAAAAAAAGAAGAAGAAGAAAGAAAAAACTAGCTGGGTGTGGTGGTGTGCACCTGTAGTTCCAGCTATTTGGAGGCTGAGGCAGGAGGATCGCTTGAGCCTAAGAGTTGAAGTTGCTCTGAACTAGGCTGACACCACAGCACTCTAACCTGGAGAAACAGTGAGACTGTCTCAAAAAAAAAAAAATGCAAACTAACATAGTATTTGTCATATTCTGGTTTTTGTGTTAAATAAGGTTAGTGTATGAATAAGAAAACATGCAGTTCAGACCATATCCCCCACATTTAATGTGATTATTTGAGGGCATGGTAATGTCTTTAATTATAAGCAGAGTTAATTTGCTAAGAGTTTCAGTAGATAGATCAATCACAATTGTGGGGAGGATGGAACTTGCTTCTGACTCTGAAGTAACGTTTGTCATATCTTAGATCTTTCTGTGATAAGCTGGCTCATCTCAGTTCCTGCAACTAAAACCTGAGTCCTTGTGAAAGGTGGGCTTGAGTTTTAGATTCTCTTTTAATTTTCAGAACTTTTGGTTCCATGCCTTCCTGTTTTAGAGTAGACCCACTTGGGGTCTTAGGTCTAATTTGCTTTGTCACTTTGATGAGGCTGTGTTTCCAGAGGTGAAGGTAAAAGACAGGGTTCATATTCCTTCTGTGCCTCCAACACCAGGATTCAGCACCAGATTGGTGCTAAGCTTTTACTCTTTACTTTGTTAACTTGGACAGGTTGAGAAATTTAATAGTTGGGTATAGCTGCACATGTTGGCATTTCTTCCTTTGGGTGAAGTTTGAACAAGGTTGATTATCCTTTATTTAAAGTATAGATGTCTCTCTCAAGATGCCCCTACAGGGCTCAGTCGCGGTGGCTCAAGTGGCTTAGGTGCCTGCCACATATACCTGAGCTGGCAGGTTCGAATCCAGCCTGGGCTCACCAAACAATGACGGCTGCAACAAAAAAATAGCCGGGTGTTGTGGCGGGCACCTGTAGTCCCAGCTACTTGGGAGGCTGAGGCAGGAGAATCACTTGAGCCCAGGAGTTGGAGGTTGCTGTGAGCTGTGATGCCTACTAAGTACTCTACCCGGACAGCTTGAGGCTCTGTCTCAAAAAAAAAAAAAAAAAAGTGCTGTAACAGTATTAAATTGATCCTCAAAGGATGTGGCAGTCTTTAACCCTTCCTCAGGTGCACTCAGCCTGCTTTAGAAGGATCCTCCTGGGATGGTGCCCTTTCTCCCCATTCCCACATTTCATCATAAATCATTTTATTGTGTTTAGGATGTTTTATTTTCCTTTCTAGTGAGGGAGAGTAAAAAGTGTTAGGTACTGTACTGGGGGCACACCCACATGATGTGTGAAAAATGAAAGAGACCAGATAACCCATCTCTCTTTCCCTTTTTTAAAACTTTGGCACTGATTTTCTAGGTCAGCTTATAATAAAGAGTTTGATTTTTTATGCCTTTGTCCACAGAACGATTCTTCTCAGTGGGAGTTTCTAGGCATTCCCCACTGCCTCAGGTCTGTAAGGCACTACGGCTCCTTACCTGCACTTTCCCAAATAGTGTGCCTTGAAGTCACGGTTCCTAAGAACTTCCATTCAGTGCTTATCAAATAGAATTGCTGGCTGGTGATCTCAGAAGCCCCTGACCTACCTCCCTCTCTTCTTTGTTCTTTTCTTTTTAGTCTTACTTGTTAAACTAAATTTGAAACTTTATTTGGATTTCACTAGTTTTTCCATTAATGTCACCATCTCCCCCAGCCCCCCACCCACTGAGATCCTATCCAAGGTGCTATTTATGTATTTATTTTTTCGAGACAGAGTTCTCACTTTGTCTTTGCCCTTGATAGAGTGCTGTGGTATCATAGCTCACAGCAACCTCAAATTCGGGCTGAAGCCGTTCTCTTGCCTCAGCCTCCCAAGTAGCTGGGACTACAGGTGCCGGCCACCATACCCAGCTATTTTTAGAGACAGGATCTTGCTCTAGCTCAGGCTGGTCTCCAGGCTGGGAGCTGGGGCGATCTGCCTGCCTTGGCCTCAGAGTGCTAGGATTACAGGCAGGAGCCACTGCACCCGGCCCTTCAGGGCGCCATTTAGTTACTGATACCCAGCCTGCTCTGGTCTGGGACAGTTTTTTAGTCTTTTCTTGTTTTTCATAGTCTTAAAAATCTTGAAGAATACTGGAATACTGACTAGGTGTCCTAAAGAATGTCTCCCAATTTGGCTATTTTTGGGCTCATTTTCTCATGATTAGACTGGGGCTGATTTTTGGAATAAATATTGAAAAGGTGAAGTGCCTTTCTTGTCATATCATATTAGGGATATATGGTATCCATATGACATCATCAGTAACCTTTTTTCTGGGCTTCAGCTGCATCTTTCATATTTTTCTAGTATAAAGTTAACATTTTCCGTTTTCTACATTTTATTCTTGGAAGTAGTCACTAAATCTAGTTTACCCACAAGGGAGAGAGGGGCAGGAGTTAAGCTCCACCTCCTGTAGGCAGATGTATCCATCTAAATTATTTTCAGTTTTTTTCTAAGAAAGATTTGTCTCTTTCTTCAGTTTATTTAATTATCCAGTCATTTATTTACATCAATACAGACTCAAGTATATTTATGCTTTAACTTATAATCCAATACTATGTGATTTATTTAGTTCCCACAGTTTTCTACCTTTGGCCATTAGGAGCTCTTTCAAATTAATTCCTGTATCCCATTGATATATTCCATGTCCCTTTTCCTTTCAGGCTTATCTTGTTTTTTCTTAACCCAAGACCTAGCATTGGCCATTTTCCCAAGGAACCTGATTCCTTTCACTGGGAAATGGTATTTAAAAATAAGATCAATTCTGGATGCTGGGTGTGCTTGTTGCTCCTAGGCCTTCTGGCCCTCTTGGGATCAGTTGATCTGTTTTACTTTAGAAAATTATTATGGATAATTTCATATGCAAACACAATAGTAATTATCAAAATCTTATCATGGAACTCGAACAATTATTAATTAATGGCCAATCTTGGTTTCACCTATGTGACCTATATGATCCCTCTCCAGTGTCTCTCCCCTCCATTATTTGTAGAAATCCTGGTAACTATGTTATTTTACCTGCAAATATTTTTTATGTTATCTCTCTAAAAAGAAGGGAGGGATTTCTTTAAATATATTTTTAAATTGAGATATTGTAGATATAGTAGTTGGTAATTCATTTTTGTAAATGGTATTTGTGTAACCATCACCCAGATTGAGATCCAGAATATTTCTAGCCCCATAGAAGGCTCCCTAATTCCACTGATAATTTTTGTAAGAACTTTTGGAAAACAATTATGGCCACAGTACCATTATAGCACCTAAAAATATGTATGCACATGTATATATATATTTTTTTGAGACAAGAGTCTTACTATGTTCCCCTCTGTAGAGTGCAGTAGCATCACAGCTCACAGCAACCGCAAACTCTTGGACTCAAGTGATTCTCTTGCCTCAACCTCCCGAGTAGCTGGGACTACAGTTACCTGCCATAGTGCTCGGCTATTTTTAGAGATGAAGTCTTGCTCTGGCTCAGGCTGGTCTTGAACCTGTTAGCTCAGACAATCCCTATGCCTCTGCCTCCCAAAGTGCTAGGATTACAGGCATGAGCCTCTGTGCCTGGCCCTGCACCTAAATTTTTAACAATATTTCCTTAAAATAGTCATTTGTGTATGTTCCTTCTCAACCCTCCTTTCCCCTTGCCCCTTTAACATATTGGCTGACAAAACCATGTTGCTTGTTGTGTAGTTTTTCACAGTCTGGGTTTTCCTGAGAGTATCTCTGTGGTCTCCTTTAACATGTTTTTTTACAGTGGCTTTTTTGGGGAAACTTGTCTCTTACTACTGATAAGGTAACCAGAACACAGTAATGGGCAGTGATTCTGTTCTTAGAGAAACTTCATCAGTAAGATGGTTTTACCAAAGATACACTATATTGTCCCTAGCATCTGAGTAACGTTCTCCTGCCTTGTACTGCTACTTAGGTCTAGATGATTCCTTCAGAAATTTATATCCTTTCCAGAATCTAAGTCTTTTAGAAAAACTAAATAATTATAGGTAGGAGAGAATTTTGTTATTCTTGGTTTTGTTTTCCTCCCTTCTAAAGATTAAATGATGAGAGGGTGGTTATAAGGTAGTACAGTTAAACTTTTTTTTTTTTTTTTTTTTTTGTAGAGACAGAGTCTTACTTTATTGCCCTCCGTAGAGTGCTGTGGCGTTACAGCTCACAGCAACCTCCAACTCCTGGGCTTACGTGATTCTCCTGCCTCAGCCTCCTGAGTAGCTGGGACTACAGGCACCCACCACAACGCCTGGCTATTTTGCAGTTTGGCCGGGACTGGGTTTGAACCTGCCACCCTCAGTATATGGGGCCGGTGCCCTACTCACTGAGCCATAGGCGCTGCCCTTAAACTTTTTTTTTTTTAATTTTTTTGAGACAGAGTCTCACTTTGTCACCCTTGATAGAGTGCCATAGCATCATAGCTCACAGCAACGTCAAACTCTTAGACTCAAGTGATTCTCTTGGCTTAGCCTCCCCAGTAGCTGGGACTACAGATACCTGCCAAATACCCGGCTGTTTTTAGAGTCAGGGTCTCGCTCTGGCTCAGGCTGGTCTCAAACCTGTGAGCTCAAGTAATCCACCCACCTTGGCCTCCCAGAGTGCTGCCCAGACACCGTGGCGTCACAGCTCACAGCAAACTCAAACTCTTGGGCTCAAGTGATCCTCTTGCCTCCACCTCCCAAGTAGCTGGGACTACAGGTGCCTGCCACAACGCCCAGCTATTTTTTGTTGCTGTAGTCATTGTTGTTTTAGTTGGCCCAGGCTGGGTTCAGACCCACCAACCTTGGTGTATGTGGCTGGTGCCATAACCACTGTGCTACGGGCGCTGGGCCTCAAGGCACATAGCCCTGTTTTGTAGCTATGTCAGAATCTTCTGTGTACAGGGCTAGCAGTGGTTAAAGTTCTGACTGAATGATTTGCAGTACAGAAAAATGGATGAAGCTATAAAAATAATTTGTCGTGGTTGTGTTTGATTTGCTAAGTTCCTCTTTTCTTCTTTTTATATTATAGATCAGCTTGAACGGGTCTTTTTACGACTTGGCCATGCTGAAACAGATGAACAATTACAGAATATTATATCTAAATTTCTTCCTCCTGTTTTACTCAAATTATCCAGCACCCAAGAAGGAGTACGCAAAAAGGTAAAAATGTTGGAACAGTTGGGTTAATTAAATGGTCATTAAATGGAGGATATATATTATCAAATTAATTTTCTGTTCCCATTTTGTAAATCTAGGTTTGTGAGCCTAACTTAATGGCCTTTCAAAATGGAAAGTAAGTCTAGTACAAGCTTTCATGATTTAAAAGTGGGTTTTGTTTCCTTAGGCTAGCTATATTTAACACCAACTGTACATTTGGCATTAGTGCCAGATAATATTTAGTCTGGTGCAAAAGTAACTGCAGTTTTTGTATTGTTGAAATTTTCCATTTGATACTGGAATACGTTCTTAAATAAATGTGGCTATATTATAAACATAATTTTAATGTATATTTCTTGCATTTTTTTAAATGACTTATTACTTGCTGTTTATATTTACTTTGGACTATGAAATAATGTTAGATAAGCAAATTTGAACAGTTTTCTTATTTGAGTTCAAAATGGGTCTTAAAGTGCCAGAGACAATTTGCAACATCAGTAACGCCTTTGCCCAGGAACTGCCAACATATAGTGCAGTGGTAGTTCAAGAAATTTTGCCAAGGGGATGAGATTGTTGAAGATGAGGAGCATAGTGGCTGGCTGTCACAAGTTGACAACTAATTGAGGGCAATCATCAAATCTGATCCTCTGACAGCTGCGTGAGAAGTTGCCAAAGCACTCATCATCACTATAGTTCAGCATTTGAAACAAATTGGAAGAATGAAAAACCTTGATAAGTGGGTGGTGCCTTATGAGCTGACCAAAAATCAGAGCAGGGTTGTCTTCTTTTATTCTGTGCAACAACAACGAACCATTTCTTGATCAGATTGTGATGTGAGAAGAAAAGTGGATTTCATCTGATAACCAGAGATGACAGCCTAGTGGTGTGATGGACAGGAGCCTTCAAAGCACTTCTCAAAGCCAAACTTAAACCGAAAAAAGGTCATGGTCACTGTTTGGTGGTCTGCTTCGGTCTGATCTCCTGCAGCTTTCTGAATCACAGTAAAACCATCACATCTGAGAAGTCTGCTCAGCAAACTGATGAGATGTACCAAACCCCGCAATGCCTGTAGCTGGCACTGGTCAACAGAAAGGGCCTAGTTCTTTTCCATGACCACATGTGGCAAAACCAACATTTCAAAAGTTGAACAAATTGGGCTGTGAAGTTTTGCCTCATCCACCATATTCATCTGACCTCCAGCTAGCCAACTACCACTTCCTTAAACATCTGACAACTTTTTTCAGAGAAAATACTTCCCACAACCAGCAGGATATAGAAAATGCTTTCAAAGAGTTTGTTGAATTCTAAAGCATGAAATTTTACACTATTGGAAGAAACAAACAATGTGTAGATTCCAATGTGTAGTGGTTCCTATTTTGACTAATAAAGATGTATTTGAGCTTACTTATAATGGTTTAAAATTCATGGTCCAATGCCAGGAGAAGTTGCTCATACCTGTAATCCTAGCACTCTGGGAGGCTGAGGCAGGTGGATTGCTTGAGCTCAGGAGTTTGAGACCAGCCTGAGCAAGAGTAAGACCCCATCTCTACTAAAAATGGAAAAACTTGCTGGATGTTGTAGTGGGCGCCTATAATCCCAGATACTCAGGAAGCTGAGGCGAGAGGATTTTGAAGCCCAAGAGTTTGAGGTTGCTGTGAGCTATGATGATGCCACGGCACCTTCCCCAGGGCAACAGAGTGAGACTTTGTCTCAAAAAAAAAAAAAAAGAGTCGTGGTCTAAAATTGCACTTAACTTCTGCACCAACCTAAATATAATTGAGATAATTATCCTGGAGTGTATGGAAACTTGGTCTGAGTTCCATCCTTCCATGCCCTTTATTCCAGTATGATGGTCAGGTGGTAATGGGGCAAAAGTATTCTTTAATCATTAGCTGATAGTGAATATAACCTTAATTAAAAGTAAGGGAAATAAACTTTTTTTTTTTTTTTTTTGACACAGTGTCTTATTTTGTTGCTCTCGGTAGAATGCTGTGGCATCATAGCTCACAGCAACCTCAAACTCTTGGGCTAAGCTATTCTCTTACCTCAGCCTCCTGAATAGCTAGAACTAGGTGTTTGCCATAACTCTTGGCTATTTTTAGAAATGAGGTCTCATTCTAACTCAGGCTGGTCTTGAACCTGTGAGCTCAGGCAATCCGCCTGCCTTGGCCTCCCAGAGTACTAGGATTACAGGAGTGAGCCATGGTACCCAGCCAGGAAATAAAAACTTTTAAAAGCGAAATATCGTTGTATAGCTTCTGTTTTAAGATTTTGCAAAGTACTGTAGTAAGAAGTTGGACGTTGCATCAGTATTGTCATTTTTAACCTTTCTGCATTTTCCATCCCAATTTGTAATATAATTTGTTAGTTTTCTTTAAGTATATTTATATTAGACCTTCTGGTCTTTGAGCTATTCTCAAGTTTCATTCCTTGGGCTGTTCTATTGATCACAGTGACTTCTTGGAGGTCTGGCCTGGTTGGTTTGAATAAAGAAAGAATAACTTTAAGAATGTCTGTTCTGTTTGCTGTAAGGAGTGGGCATTCTTGCCATATATTTCACACATCTGCTGTTAATCCTTTGCTGAGATAAATGCGTATTTGATCATGTTTTTCTTCTGTTGAAGACCTTTCTGTGGCCTTCTGTTATCCTAGCAGCTCCAAAGGGCCTTAATATTTGATTATATGGATTAAAATAAATAAGATACCTTTTCTTTTTTTTTTTTTTTTTTTGAGACAGAGCCTCAAGCTCTCCCCCTGGTTAGCGTGCCGTGGCATTACAGCTCACAGCAACCTCCAACTCCTGGGCTCAAGCGAGTCTCCTGCCTCCGCCTCCCAAGTAGCTGGGACCACAGGCGCCCGCCACAACGCCCTGCTATTTTTTGGTTGCAGCCGTCATTGTTGTTTGGCGGGTCCGGGCTGGGGATTCGAACCCGCCACCTTAGGTGTACATGGCTGGCGCCTTAGCTGGTTGAGCTATAGGCGCCGAGCCAAGATACCTTTTCTTGAGTTGATTTCTGTTTGTTTAGCTTTATCAAACTTGGCTATTCCATCTAGCAAATATTTATTGAGTGCCTTTTCTATGCCAGGTGTTGGGAATACTTTGTATGTTGGTGAATGAAAACATCTCCAAGTTGGGGGGACCCATATTAAACAGTCAGACAAGTAGGACGTAGCCATAAGTTTTGATATATGCTAAGATGGAAAAATATTCCATGAAAGAATATATTTGGGGACTTGCTTTAGATTGAGTGTGGGAATTAGGGAGGACTCTGGTGTGTAGACAGTAACTAGGCTGAGAAATGGGGAAGACCAATGCAGACAGAGAGGCCCAGGCTTCTGAGCTGGGACAGCGTATAATACCTTCGGGGAGCTCAAGAAGGCCACAGCAATGACCCCAGTGCATGAGAAGGAAAAGTGAAAGGAAGAAATAGGGCTTCCAGGGGCACTGATTTGAAAGAGCATTAATGATAGAGATGCAGTTACTCCGGCCGCTGAGTGGAGGAGAACTTGGAGTGGAGGCCGAGGATAGATACTGGGAGATGAAACAGCCTGTGTTTTTAAGTAGTACTTTACATTTACTTATCTTAGGATATTTTTTGTTTCTTTGTTTTTTTTCTTTCTGTAGAAAATTATTATTATTATTTTAAGTATCACTTTATTTTTATTTATTTTTATTAAATGATAGCTGTATACATTAATGCAAACATGGGGTACAGTGTTCTGTAGAAAATTATTCATCTCTATCCATCTGCTTTCCATGTGTCATTGTGTCATTCACTTTTATCATACTATGTATTTTTTTTTTTTGAGACAGAGTTTCACTATGTTGCCTAGTAGAGTTCCATGGCCTCACAGCTCTCAGCAACCTCCAACTCTTGGGCTTAAGCAATTCTCTTGTCTCAGCCTCCCAAGTAGCTGAGACTACAGGCGCCTGCCACAATGCCCTGCTATTTTTGGGTTGTAGTTGTTATTGTTGTTTGGCAGGCCTAGGCTGGGTTCGAGCTTGCTAGCTCCAGTGTATGTAGCTGATACCCTAGCTGCTGAGCTACAGGCGCTGAGCCTATTTTTTTATTTTTTAAAGATGGGGTCTTCGTCATGCTGGCTGGAGTGTATTGGCCTAATCAGAGCTTCACTGCAGGTTTGAAGTCCCGGGCTTCAGTGATCTTCCTGGCACAACCTCTCCAGGAGCTGAGACTACAGGCATGCACCACCATGCTTGGCTAATTTTTTAAAATTTTTTGTAGGTAGAGGTAGGGTCTTGCTATTGCCCAGCCTGGTCTCAAACTTCTGGCCTCAAGCAATCCTACTACCTTGGCCTCCCAAAGTGTTAGGATTTCAGGCAACACTGTGTCTTGTCTTTTTATTATTATTATTTTTTAAAAATAAATTTTGTTGTATATATTTGAGGTTTACACACTAGCTGTAGAACACACAGACTTTTAAGATAGTTATTACAATGAAGCAGATTCACATATCTATCATCTTACCTAGTTACTTTTTATGCTGTTATTCTTAATATTCTCTTATTTTTTCAAATGGAGAAATATTCTCATTTCTAATTCTATTGGTTATTATAACCAAAGGTTTAATCATTTTTATGGGCCATGTTAAAAGGAAAAACTAGTTTGTAGATTACGTTTTTTTGGTTATATATTTTGCTTTTGTATAGCTTAAGTTAATTTTAGAAGTGTGCCCGTCACCCAGAAAGTGTGCATAGTACTTGTTAAGTGTGGATTTACCCGTCCCCTGCTCCCCC
This sequence comes from Otolemur garnettii, assembly GCF_000181295.1. Lineage (NCBI taxonomy): Eukaryota > Metazoa > Chordata > Mammalia > Primates > Galagidae > Otolemur > Otolemur garnettii. The sequence continues at coordinate 14,916,861 of NW_003852409.1, read as the reverse complement.
TCCCACCTACTTGAATTGCAGTAAGTTTTGTTTCCTTACATGCATATAAGTATTGATCAAGTAGTTCAAATTTAGTGTGCATGGTGGTGGCTCTTTTGTTTTTGTATGGATGATACTCCTTGGGATACATATACCACATTTTATCAATCCATTCATGTATGGAAGGGCACTTGGGTTGTTTCCACACCTTGCGATTATGAGTTATCTGCTATAAATGTTCAAGTGTAAGTGCCTTTTTTATAGAATGCCTTTTTTTCCTTTGGGCAAATATATCTAGTAGTGGGATTGCGGGAGCAAATAGTATTTCCATGCTACTTCCATAGAGTTTGTACCAGTTTGCAGTCCCACCAACAGTGTGTGAGAGTTCCTTTCTCTCCACATCCACGCCAGCATCCAGTTAGGTGATATCTCAAAGTGGTTTTGATTTCAATTTCCCTGATGATTATAGATGTTGAGCTTTTTTTTTTTATTTGTTGGTCATTAGTCTATCTTTGAAAGTATTTGTTCATGTCTTTTGACCACTTTCTACTGGGGGTTGTTTGATGTTTTTTTGGTTTTCTTTTGGAGACAGAGTCTCACTATGTTGCTCTGGGTAGGGTGCTGTGGCCTCACAGCTCACAGCAACCTCCAACTCTTGGGCTTAAGCGATTCTTTTGCCTCAGCCTCCCAAGTAGCTGGGACTACAGGTACCTGCCACAACGCCCGGTTATTTTTTTGTTGCAGTTGTTGTTGTTTAGTTGGCTTGGGCCTGGTCTGAATCTGCCAGCCTTGCTGGTGCCATAACCACTGTGCTATGGGTGCTGAGCCTGTTTGTTCTTTTCTTGCTGATTTGCTTGTTCTTTGTAGATTCTAGTTATTAGCCCTGTATAAGATGTATAGTGCATAAATATTTTCTCCCATTTTGTAGGTTGTCTATTTGTTCTATTGATTGTGTTCTTGGCTGTGCAGAAAGTTTTAAATTTGATCAGGTCCCATTTATTTAATTTTGGTGTTAGTGTGATTGCTTTTGTGCTCTTCATGAATTCTTTGTCTAGGCTTAGTGCCTGTGCTCAGTGGTTAGGGCACTGGCCACATACACCAAGACGGGCAGGTTTGAACTCAACCCAGGCCTGCTACACAACAGTGATGACAACTGTAACAAAAAATAGCCAGGTGTTGTGGCAGGCACCTGTAGTCCCAGCTACTTGGGAGGCTGAGGCAAGAGAATAGCCTAAGCACAAGAGTTTCAGGTTGCTGTGAGTTGTGACACTACAGCACTCTACTGAAGGTGACATAGTAAAACTGTCTCAAAAAAAGAAAAAATAAATTGTCTAGGCTCATATCTATAAGAGATTTTTCAGAATTTTCATCTACAATTCTTTTTTTTTTTTCTGGGGTAAGAGTTTCAAGCTGTCGCCTTGGGTAGAGTACTGTGGCGTCACAGCTCACAGCAACCTCAAACTTTTGGACTTAAGTGATTCTCTTGCCTCAGCCTCCCAAGTTGCTGGGACTACAGGCACCTGCCACAACACCCAGCTATTTTTTGGTTGTAGTTATTATTGTTTGGCAGGCCTGGGCTGGATTCGAGACGCCAGCTCCTGTGTATGTGGCTGGTGCCCTAGCCACTTGAGCTACATGTGCTGAACCTCTATTATATATAATTTTAAAGATATAAAATTACATTAAGTAAAATGTAATGAAGGTAAATATAATCATTTTGAACTTAATATACTTAATTTATACTGACAAAATACCATTTTTATTTGTTGGGGCATATCAAATTCCTGTTGGAAGGAGGGGTGTGCTGTTTAGTAAGTTTGAGAACTTCTGGAATTGGGAAATGGGATTCCTGTAGCTGAAACATCTTGTGTTTTAAGCATTGTGCTTAGACTCTTTGACATATCTTCTCATTTAATCTGCATGATAGCCTTTGAAATGTGATCATTTGAGTTTTATGGGTTATTGTTTGATTTTTTTCTGGGTTTTGATAATGTATAACCAAATTTAGGGAACTGACCAATAGACCAATATTTAAAGTGATAATTTCACCAGAAGAAAATTAAGTAATTCATTTAAAAATGAAAACAGCGGTGCCTGTGACTCAAGGAGTAGGGCGCTGGCTCTATATACTAGGGGTGGCGGGTTCAAGCCCGGCCCCAGCCAAAACTGCAAAAAAAAAAAAAAAAAAAAGACAGGTATGTAATTTAAAGATGAAAACAAATGAGATAAAAAATAAATAAAGCATGGAATCATGGGCGTGATTTTTTTCTTTTGTCTTTGTTTTTAGAGACAGAGTCTCACTTTGTCACCCTTGGTAGAATGCTATAACATCACAGCTCACAGCAACCTCCAGCTCTTGGGCTTAGGTGATTCTCTTGCCTCAGCCTCCCGAGTAGCTGGGACTACAGGCCCCTGCCACAATGCCCGGCCACTTTTTTGGGGTTTTTTTGCAGTTTTTGGCCAGGGCAGGGTTTTTGAACCTGCCACCTCTAGTATATGGGGCCAGCGCTCTACTCTGTGATTTTCTTTTCTTTTCTTTTTTTTTTTTTTTTTTGTGACAGAACCTTAAGCTGTCCCCCTGGGTAGAGTGCTGTGTCATCACAGCTCACAGCAACCTCCAACTCCTGGGCTCAAGTGAGTCTCCTGCCTCTGCCTCCCACGTAGCTGGGACCACAGGCGCCCACCGCAATGCCTCGCTATTTTTTGGTTACAGCCATCGTTGTTGTTTGACAGGCCCAGGCTGGATTTGAACCTGCCACCTTAGGTGTATGTGGCTGGCGCCTTAGCCACTGGAGCCACAGCCGCCGAGCCGTGATTTTCTTTTTTTTTAAAGCCTTTTTATTTTTAATTATGATGGGTATATGATACTTATACCTCTATAGGATTTGTATGATATTTTGATATAGATATACAATGTGAATTAATCAAATCAAATAACCTCAGGCATTTAACTTTTTTTTTGAGATAGAACCTCAAGCTGTCACCCTAGGTAGAGTGCTGTGACATCATAGCTCACAGCAACCTCCAACTCCTGGGCTTAAGCATGTCTCCTGCTTCTGCCTCCCAAGAAGCTGGGATTACAGGTGCCTGCCACAACACCTGGCTATTTTTTGGTTGCAGCCATCATTGTTGTTTGGCAAGCCTGGGCTGGCTTCAAACTCACTAGCTCAGGTGTATGTGGCTGGTGCCTTAGCCACTTGAGCAGGTGCTGAACTCAACTTTTTTTTTTTTTTGAGACAGAGTGTCACTCTGTTACTTGGGCTAGAGTGCTGTGGTGTCATAGTTCACAGCAACCTCAAACTCCTGGGTTCAAGGGATCCTCTTGCCTCAGCCTTCCAAGTAGCTTGGGACCATAGGCTCCTGTCACAACACCTGGCTGGTTTTTAGTAGAGACAGGGTCTTTCTCTTGCTCAGGCTTGTCTTGACTTCCTGAGCTCAAACAATTCATCCACCTCCACCTCCGAGAGTGCTAGGATTACAGGCACGAGCTACTGTGCCTGGCCTCATTTAACATTTACTTATGTTAGGAACATTCTAGGTTCAAAGTAAAGCCTAGCTTATTGATTATAGTCACTTTGTTGTGCTATCAAATATTGTTCATTCTAACTATGTTTTTGTATCCATTAACCATCCCCACCTTATCCCCTACTCCTTACTACCCTTCCCAGACTTGGGTAGCTCTCATCCTACTCTGTTGCCATGAGATAAATTGTTTATGATATTTAGTTCCACATATAAGTGAGAACATGTGAGATTTGTCTTTCTGTGTCCTTGGCTTAAAATAATGTTCTCTAGTTCCACTTATGTTGTCACAAATGTCAGGATTTCATTCCGTTTTTATGGCTGTGTAATATTTCATAGCATATATGTACCACAGTTTCCTTATTGATTCATCCATTGTTGGATGCTTAGCTTGATTCCAAATTCTGGCTATTGTAAATATTGTTGCAATAAACATGGGAGTGCAGATATCTTCTCAATATATAGACTCCCCCTCCTTTGGATATATACCACGGTAGAATTGCTAGGTCATGTGGTAGCTGTATGTTTAGTTTTTTGAGGAATCTTCGTACTGTTCTCCGTAGTGGTTCCAGTAATTTACATTCCCACCAAAAGTGTATGAGGGTTCCCCTTTTGTCCCCCCTTGCTAGCATTTGCTATTGCCTGTCTTTGTGATGACAGCCATTTTAATTGGGGTGAGATAATATCTCATCATAGTTATGATTTGCATTTTTCTGCTAACCAGTGGTGTTGAGTATTGTATACCTGTTGACTACTTGTGTGTTGTCTTTTGAGAAATATCTATTCAGATCCTTTGTGTGGGCATGGTTTTCTGTCGCCATCAATCCTAATTTTTGTAGAATACTCCTAGGAATCAGGCTAGATTAGAATGTCAGAAGAGGGCTGTTTACTTTAGCTTGGTTCCTCCTGGTTCTTTTTTCTTGTCATCTAGCTGTATCAGAGATATGGGCCAGATAGGAAATTTGGATGATATGAGGATGGGGAATACAAGTTTCTAGAGTGTGGAACATGATACTCTGGAAAGTATTTCTGCTCTCTGGAGAATATCATGTTCTACCTTGGCAGGCACTTTATATAGCTGACTGGTGCTCATATATGAGAGTTTGAAAAGGTGAAAAAACTGGGCTCTGGAATCACATCTTGACTATGCCACTTGCTGGCTCAGTAACCTTTGAGAAGTTAGTTAGTTCACTTCACTGAAGGCTCTGCTGCCTCATATGTACAATGGGAATGGGAAGACCACCTCATTATATAAAAGGAATGCAAAGTGCTCTGCACAAGTTTAGAGTGCACAGAAACACTTGATAGATGTTAGCTGTTTTGTATCATTCATTTAACAGACAGTGATCATAGATTTAGTTTTATTCTTAAACATAATTCATCTTTTTTTCTCTGCCTTTTGAACTTTTGCTGTCACTGTTGAACATCCTTAGTGCTTGCTTTGAGGCTGGAGCAAATTTTAGAAATGGAGTATAGTGCACATCTGGGCCTGCAGAATAATTACCTTAAACTCCTGAGTCTTTTCTTGGATGCAGCTTTCTAAAAATTTTACTTTTCATTGATTAACCTCTTACTTCTTTCTCAGCAGATAATCTCTCTTTTGTAGTAAGATTGAGGCCATTTGACCTAAGCCTCCGTACCTCCCTTTCCACCCATGCCAATTCCTAATTCTGCTCTCATTTTGCTACTTAGAAGTTTCTTACTTCTTTAGTGATATCAGGTGATCTTTAGAATGAAGTAAAATATGCCTCAGCATTTTGCTATAATTATTTTGTAATCCATACCCTGCTTTTATGAACTTCTAACACTTTTACACTTTGTTTGGTCAGATGCAATGTGCTGTGTTCTTTTAGGCTCTGATACCTTTTTTTCTTTCTTTTGTTGAGACAAAGTCTCACTCTCTTGCCCTGGGTAGAGTGCTGTGTGTCACCATAGCTCACAGCAATCTCAATCTCTTGAGCTCAAGTGATCCTCTTGCCTCAGCCTCCCAAGTAACTGGGACTGTAAATGCCCAGCTAGTTTTTCTATTTTCAGTAGAGACAAGGTCTTGCTTTTGCTCAGGCTGGTCTTGAACTCCTGAGCTCAAGTGATCCACCTGCCTCGGCCACCCAGAGTGCTAGTATTACAAGTCCAGCCCCCTTCTTTTTTTGAGACAGAGTCTCACTTTGTCACCCTTGGTAGAGTGCTATGGTGTCACAGCTTACAGTACCCTCTAACTCTTGGGCTTAAGTGATTCTTTTGCCTACCCACTGAGCCACGGGCGCCACCCTCAGCCACCTTCTTTTTTTTTTCTTTCCTTTTTTCTCTCTTTTCCCTTTCTTTTCTTTCTTTGTTTTGCTTTGCTTTACCCTTCCTTCCCTCCTTCCCTTCCTCTTTTTCTTCCTCCCTCTGCCCTTTCTTTTCCTTTCCCTTCCCTCCCCTCCCTCCTGTCCCTCCTTCCCTTTGTTGCCCAGACTGCTTTAGTGTCAGCCTAGCAGTATGACACACAACCTTGAACTCCTGGGCTTACGTAATCCTCCTGCTTCAGCCTCCCAAGCATCTGGGACTACAGCCACATGCCCCTGCGCTCAGTTGTTTGTTTTTGTTTTCTATTAGAGATGGGGTCTTGCTCTTGATCAGGCTAGTTCCATACCTTTTTTTTTTTTTTTTT
>NW_003852409.1:14899057-14910344 GCF_000181295.1 Otolemur garnettii | reverse complement strand
GAGTCTCCTGCCTCAGCCTCCCAAGTAGCTGGGACCACAGGCGCCTGCCACAATGCCCGGCTATTTTTTGGTTGCAGCCATCATTGTTGTTTTGGTGGGCCTGGGCTGGATTTGAACCCGACAGCTTAGGTGTATGTGGCTGGCGCCTTAGCCACTTGGGCCACAGGTGCCGAGCCCTCATACCTTCTTATAACTGATTCTCTGCTTGGAGTTCGTCTGTTTGCAGGACTCAGTGTTGCTGTCATTTCCTCTTTGATGTCTCTCTGATGCAGCATACACTTTGTTTTCTGGAAACCCATGGTATCTTGTATCTCTGTGTGGTTTTCATGGTCTGTTGCACCATTTGTTCTCAGGTCTTCTGGGGGACCATGCTTCATTCTAGGCCCAATTTAGATCTCAACTTTAACTAAAGGACGTGAAAGTAAATTAGCTAGTAAAACCCTGGTTTATGGGCTTTGGGAGATAGTACTTTGGAATAAGACTGATTTTGTATACTCCCTTTCTGGGCTAGCAGATTTGTACCCCTTTAAAGAACAAAGAAGCTATGGTTCACTAAAATAACATCTGAGAAATTGTTTTAAAGCTATGATTGGTAACTTCAGTTCCTGTCTTTGTTTTAGGTGATGGAACTGCTGGTCCATCTGAACAAACGGATAAAAAGCCGCCCCAAAATTCAACTCCCAGTAGAGACACTGTTGGTTCAGTACCAGGACCCTGCTGCAGTTTCCTTTGTCACAGTGAGTGTCATTGTGGAATATTTTCTGGCTTACAGCAAGTTTTCTTTCATAACATTATCAGATGTCATGAGTGTGTTGGCAAACGTAGAATTTCACCTTAGCCCACTTCTAAATGAAACATGAGATGTTTTTCTTTAAATGATGAACTTTTTCCACTGAAGTACCATTCTAGAGGAAATGTTACTCTAAGGAAACTGCAGGAATAGGGTAGTGAATGACTGTTTCCATTAGGTGAAGGAATGCTGGTGAAATGACTTGTCCAGCATGTTGATATATGAAAGAATGATTTGATTCTTAGTAACAGATTGTATGAGACCAGTCTAAGTAGCAGGAAGAGAATGGTTATGTAGCACAGGCGTGAGTAAAGGATCATAGAAGAAGAATAGATGGAGTAAAATAGCAAGAGATACAAAGATTTGAATAAAAAACCCGTGTTTCTGATCTGTATATTCAGAAAGATACACTTTTGTTACCCTGAGGCTGGTAAGAAATATTCCTATTAAACTGTCTTCATGAAAGTTAAATGTAAAAAATGTTGATGGTGTGGGCTGACAGGTGATGCTCTTTCCTGATCCGTGTAGTTCTTAGCATTGAGGCAGGGTGTGTTGACTCTTATTGAACAGCTTGGAGTCAAAAACCTGGGGCCACTTACTGGTCCAGACATCTTGTCTGTGCCTGTTCTGGATATTCAGCTCCCTTACAGATGTTTTTTCTTTCCTTTTTTTTTTTTTTTTTTTTTTTTTATTTGGGATTCATTGAGGGTACAAAGAATTAGGTTACACTGATTGCATTTGTTAGGTAAAGTCCCTCTTATAATTAATTGTGTCCTGCCCTCCAGACGTGTGCCATATACTATGACCTTCCCCAACCCTTTCCCTCTTCCTTCCCCCCTCCCAAATTCCCACCATGTTTTAGGTCTTCTACTGTCTTCATATTAGAATTGAGTACACTGGATTCTTGCTTCTCCATTCTTGTGATGCTTTACTAAGAAGAATGTGTTCCACCTCCATCCAGGTTAATACAAAAGATGTAAAGTCTCTATCTTTTATTATTATTATTATTATTACTTTGAGACAGAGTCTCACTTTGTCGCCCTTGGTAGAGGGCCATGATGTCACAGCTCACAGCAGCCTCAAACTCTTGGGCTTAAGCTATTCTCTTGCTTCAGCCTCCCACGTAGCTGGGACCACAGGTGCTTGCCACAGGGCCTGGCTATTTTTTTGTTGCAGTTGTCATTGTTGTTTAGCTGGCCTGGGCCGGGTTTGAACCCACCACCTTTGGTCCATGTGGCTGGTGCCATAACCACTGTGCTATGGGCGCTGAGTCAGTCTCCATTTTTTTTAATGAGTGAATAGTATTCCATGGTATACATACACTGCAGCCTGTTAATCTATTCCTGGGTTAGTGGGCATGTAGGTTGCTTCTATGTTTTGGTGATTGTAAATTGAGCTGTAATAATCAGTCTAGTCTAGTGCAAATGTCCTTAAGATAAAAGGATTTTTTTTCTTCTGGGTTGATGCCCAGTAATCGGATAAGTGTTCTTTCTTTAAGGAAGTAGAAATACTATGTGTCAAAAATGATAAGTAGAATGTATTTAAGAATAATCTTACAAAGCCCATTCACTTTAGTGAAGAGTCCTTCAGAAAAGCAAAATCTTTATCTTATGTCTGAAAATCTAGACATGCATTTATACATTTGCTTAAAATGTGTATTTATGTGGATTATGGTAATTTGGTAGTTTTGAATATTTGCAGTATAATTAACTGATTTAGCATCCCAAGTCTAGTAAGGATTTCCTTTGAGGGTCATGTTTACCCTGAAAAAGTTTTGGATTTTCAACATTTTGAATTTCAGATTTTTGGATTTGGGATGCTCAACTTGTACAAGCATACTCACCACACTTAGTTTTCCTTGGCTCATCATCCCTTGGGGAGTTACTGGAATAAAGAACCACACCATGCTGCAGTCTACTAAGGTTATTTTAGTAACTGACCATTTGGGAAATGGCAGCTTAGGATGTATCAACACATGGTCTGCTCAGAGCTTGTAAGGACAGACTAGGAGAGCCGATGCTAAGGTGTAGGGCAGGCATCCTCAAACCATGGCCCACAGGCACATGCAGCCCGTCTAGGACATTTATCCGGCCCATGAGGTGTTTTTGCCGCTGCTGACTGTCCTGCTTAGCAGCCGACTCGTCCCAGGGCCCGCAGTCCAGCCCTCCAACGGTCTGAGGGACAATGAACTGGCCTCCTGTTTAAAAAGTTTGAAGACCCCTGGTGTAGGGTGTAGGTTTAAATAGGTGGAATGATTATTTTTGATTCTCCATGATAAGAAATTACAAATATGAGTGCTTAGGTTAGGTCCTGCTTCCTCATCTGAAGCCTACCTTAAAGCAAGCATTTTGGATAAGTCCGACTGGAATTCCTCCTCTGAGATACAGTGCTTAGTCAAGTTGTGGGAAACGTGGAGAGAGGATGATTCGGGTTCACAGTTTCTCTGCTGTTAGCATAACTCCTTATCAACCATTTGTTTTCACGTCACACTCACTTGCTTTTCTCTTGTTGCATTAGAATTTTACTATAATTTACGTTAAAATGGGCTATCCTCGCCTACCAGTGGAAAAACAATGTGAACTGGCCCCCACGCTTCTTACTGCAATGGAAGGGAAGCCTCAGCCGCAGCAGGATAGGTATGGCCTCCTCAGTCATCTTCTTTCCCGCCTGCAAGAGTCAGCAGCTGCTTTCCAAATAGAAGCCACACATTTGGTTTTACTTGGGTAAACGGGAAGTCTTAAGCTCTTTTAGTGACAAATAATTGAATTTTCTGAGGTACCTCAAAGTTACTGTTTTATTAGTACTATTATGGCAGGGCACGGTGGCTCATGCCTGAAATCCTAGTGCTCTGGGAGGCCAAGGCAGGTGAATTGCTTAAGCTCATGAGTTCAAGACCAGCCTGAGCAAGAGGAAGCCCCCATCTCTATTAAAAATGAAAAACTGGCTCGGCGCCTATAGCTCACCCGGCTAAGGCGCCAGCCACGTACACCTAAGGTGGCGGGTTCGAATCCCCAGCCCGGACCCGCCAAAACAACAATGACGGCTGCAACCAAAAAATAGCCAGGCGTTGTGGCGGGCGCCTGTGGTCCCAGCTACTTGGGAGGCGGAGGCAGGAGACTCGCTTGAGCCCAGGAGTTGGAGGTTGCTGTGAGCTGTAATGCCACGGCACTCTGCCCAGGGGGACAGCTTGAGGCTCTGTCTCAAAAAAAAAAAAAATGAAAAACTGAGGCAAGAGGATTACTTGAGTGCAAGAGTTAGAGGTTGCTGTGAAGTATGATGCCATAGCACTCTATCTAGGGTGACACTGTGAAACTGTCTAAAAAAAATAATAAAATATTAATACTATTATAAAGTTCCTTGATGTGAACATTGAAAAATGCACAGAATTATCATTTAAAAAATCAATATACCTTTTTTTGTTAATTTTGTGTGTGTGTGTGTGTGTGAGATAGAGTCTCACTTTGTTGCCCTTGGTAGAGTGTTGTGGCTCACAGCAACCTCAAAGTCTTGGGCTCAGGTGATCCTCTTGCCTCAGCCTCCCAAGTAGCTGGGACTACAGGTGCCCGCCTTAATGCCCAAATACTTTTTCTATTTTGAGTAGAGATGAGGTCTCACTCTTTCTGAGGCTGGTCTCAAACTCCTGAGCTTAAGTAGTCCACCCACCTTGGTTTCCCAGAGACTCTGTTTCAAAGGAAAAAAAGTTAGTATTAGTAAAAGAAGTATTATTGCTATCACCTTGCTTAAATTCCCATAGTGGGAAATTTAATACTGTTTTCAAAATATTGATTTCTTTTACTTTTTTATATACAGAATTTCATTTTAACTAATTATAGAAGAGAAAAATTTTCTTGAAAAGGAGATGTTATCAGTTGAACTTGATGTGAGGTTTAATACGTGTATAAAATCTCTTGTGGGAACCTTGTATGTTAACATCAAGCCCATTACATGTACATTTTTTCAGATATTTTTAGTGATGGGCCAGATTACCTAAATATCTATTATCAGTTAGTATACTGATTTTTCTTTTTCTTTTTTTTTTTTTTGGGACAGAGTCTCACTATGTCGCCCTCAGTAGAGAGCTATGGCATTACAGCTCACAGCAACCTCAAACTTTTGGGCTTAAGTGATTGTCTTGCCTCAGTCTCCCAAGTAGCTGGGACTATAGGCTCCCACCACAATGCCTGGCTATTTTTTTGGTGCAGTTGTTGTTGTTTACCAGGCCTGGGTTGGGTTCGAACCCGCCAGCCTTGGTGTATGTGGCCAATGCCATAACCACGGTGCTGTGGGCATCAAGCCAGTATATTGATTTTTCAATAAAATATAAATTTTAGGCTGTCCTTAGATTAGGTCTTGGTAAATTAGTTGTGTGGAAAATGAATGGCTCTTGCTTTCATTGTGGGTTTTTGTTATGTGGTTCTTGTTTTCTCTGTTATTTGCATGTATGAAAACCTTATTTTTAAGTAGTTGCAATAAATGTAATTGTTTTTTCAGCTTAATGCATCTTTTAATACCAACCCTTTTTCACATGAAATACCCTGTTGAATCATCAAAATCAGCTTCTCCATTTAATCTTGCTGAGAAACCAAAGACTGTGCAGCTGCTTTTGGACTTTATGCTAGATGTCCTTCTGATGCCTTATGGGTGAGTTAAAAAATCAAAACGAAACAAAGCAACATTGTTCTCGACTGCTTTTACTGTTTGGAGTTAAGTGCTATCCTAAATGATTGAACTCTCATTTGTAAATGGACACATCTCAGATTTTTTGCTACCTGACCTTTTCTAAACTCCAGCTTGACTGTTTATAATATAACGTCAAGTTGTTGTCATGATTTCGGACTGCCTGTTTAGACTGAAACCAGTCTTCCCCATACCAACGGTTTCTCTTTTTAAATCACTACCGGTGCTATGGTGGTTCTCCTTATCTAGTCAGACCGTTACAAATGGTCTCCAGCCTTTCTTTTCCTGGCCTCTACGATTTCAATACCACGGCACTTCTTTCCTCCCCTGACGTGTCCTGGAACCATTTCCACTGCTGTCATCTAGTTTTGACACTTTTCAACTCCTGTCACAAATTCTTTCTCTTCAGTGATTCTTCTTCAAACCTTTCTGCACTTCCATAGACTTGCTGATTTTAAGACAGATCTTACCGGGTCACACCTTAAATTCATTGGGTTCTCATTTTCTAGTCATTACATACACTCATGCATTTCATGTCCTTTTATGTGTCCTTGCCTTTTTTATTTTTATTTTTATTTTTTAGAGACATAGTCTCACTTTATTACCCTTGGTAGAGTGCTGTGGCATCACAGCTCATAGCAGCCTCCATCTCCTGGGCTTAGGCGATTCTCTTGTCTCAGCCTCCTGAGTAGCTGGAACTACAGGCACCAGCCACAATGCCCGGCTATTTTTTTTTTTTTTTTTTGCAGTTTTTGGCCAGGGGTGGGTTTGAACCCGCCACCTCCGGTGTATGGGGCCAGCGCCCTACTCCTTTGAGCCACAGGCACTGCCTAGCGCCTGGCTATTTTTATTTGCAGTTTGGCCGGGGCTGGGTTTGAACCTGCCACCCTCGGTATATGGGGCTGGCGCCCTGCCCACTGAGCCACAGGCGTTGCCTTGCCTTTATATTTTTTAAGAGTACGCAGTTCTCTGCTTAGAATGTTTTCTCATAAAAAGAAAAATGCAAAAAGAAAGCAACAGTGAAAAACTGCTTAGAATGCATCTCAAACTTGCTTAGATAGCAACTCTCTGCTTCTCTGACATAATGTTTTGGCCTAGGCAGATATAATTGCACTATACTGTCACGGCACTAACCACCAGTTTATATGGTTGCTTTTTGTTTTTATTCCATTGTTGACATTTCCAGCTTTCCTAATAGATTGTGAGCTTCTTGTAGTTAAGACCTATGTTACTGAGCTTTGGTCTCTGGCATAGTGCCCAGGTTGTGATCTGCTTCTATCGTACTTATTTTGTCTTGCTCCTAGAGAAATTTTTCTTTCTTTCTTTTTTTTTTTTTTTAAGGCAGAGTCTCACTTTATTGCCCTTGGTAGAGTGCCATGGCGTCACAGCTCACAGCAACCTCTAACTCCTGGCTTAGGCGATTCTCTTGCCTCAGCCTCCTAAGTAGCTGGGACTACAAGTTTTTCTAAAATGCTGCTTTTGTTGTTTTCCTTCCCTCATTACAAATACACCTGTACGTAATAAGTTTGGCATGGGTACTCCATGTCATCTGTCCCTCAATCCAGAAACAAGAGGGTTTACCCCGTGTGATTTCTTTCCTCTCCAGTTCACTGTCCTTCTGCTTCTCCAGTTTGGTAGCTCAGAATTTTCTAGACCTTCAGCGCTCCCCCCATGTCTGTCGTGTCACTTCTTCTCTGAGTGATTTCTTTGCATCTGATAGCATGGCAGATGCTGTTCCGTGTGTTACGTTACTGTCTCAACTTGCTCCAGATGGCAGAGACTCGATCTTACATCTCCTTAGATTCCTTCCTGTGCTGGGGAGCGTGTTTTACACAGTGGTGGATGTTTAGTATATACTGACTGATTTACTTAATGCCACCAGTCTTGCTTTAACTTAGAAATAAACGAAAACTTCTTTATATTTGTTAAATCAGGAGGCAGCCAGAATTGACAGGTGATGATAACTTTGGTAAATAAACTTTGAAATTCGCATTTAACTAGGAACATAGTGTACCCAAGCCAGTGACTCATCACACTTTTCTTACCAGCGAGAACTTTGCTTCATTTATTTAAAAATATTAAAGCGATTCCTTAATAGGTTTTTAAAACAATTGATGAATTTAGGAATTGAATGAAAATGACATATAATTAATGTTATATATTTTACTGTGCTGTCAGGTGCTAAGTGTTTTTTTTAACTTTTGCTGTAATGGGCATTTTATTTTACTGCCTAATATGATAATAATTCATTAGCATAGGATTTTAGTTTACAGGAACTTGAATTAATATTTATATTAAATTTCATTTTGTATATTAGAAAGACTGATTTAATTGGATCAAAATGAATTTGTCAGAGATCTTCTACTCTGTAGAAGCTAAAAAAGAAACAGCATGATAAGTTAATAACCAGGAGGTACAAAGGACTTTGAACATGCAGTGGGAAAAGCTAATTCTTATTTTTTATGTTGTTTCCTTTTTGGGCTCTTTTGATTATTTTTCATTTTGGGAGCATTGTATGCTTATGTGGTAGGTGGTTTGGAGGTTTCAGTGGGTTTTCTTTTTCTTTTTTTTTGAGACAGAGCCTCAAGCTGTCCCCCTGGGTAGAGTGCTATGGCATCATAGCTCACAGCAACCTCTAATTCCTGGGCTCAAGCGAGTCTCCTGCCTCCACCTCCCAAGTAGCTGGGACCACAGGCGCCTGCCACAACGCCTGGCTATTTTTTTTGGTTGCAGCCATCATTGTTGTTTGGCGGGCCGGGGCTGGATTCGAATCTGCCACCTTAGGTGTATGTGACTGGTGTCTTAGCCACTTGAGCCACAGGCGCTGAGCCTTCAGTGGGTTTTCTAATGTAGGCTTATAAAGAGCTCAGGGGAATTGAACTTGAATTAGTACTTAGCAGAAATGAGAATGACAGTAAAAACACTCTCTGCTTTGTGTTCAGAACTGTAAGCACCCCTCCTCCATCAATAAACCTTTCTCTGTATTTGTCAACTAAAAACCAATATTATAGTTGGTCCGGTGTGGCTTACAGACTAGGAGAGTAATAAAATATTTATATTAATTGTTGGTAACTGTTCATTTTTACCCAGGTTGAGTGATGTGTTGTTTTGTTAATTTGCTGATACCTTTTACTTTGCTTTATGATGAAATTAAATTTTAATTTCAAGTGTTTATTCTTCTAGGAACATACTGTAGGCAGACAGTATATAGTCAAATGCTTTATGTGCATATGTAAATGTAAATGCATGTTTTTTTTATAGAGGGTTAAAGTTTTACTTCCTTTCCAGATATGTGTTGAATGAATCCCAGAGTCGCCAAAATTCATCTTCAGCACAGGGTTCTTCTTCAAACAGTGGGGGAGGTTCTGGAATTCCACAGCCTCCCCCAGGAATGAGCTTTTATGCAGCTAAACGAGTTATTGGTGATAACCCGTGGACACCTGAACAGTTGGAACAGGTATCACACGTTGCTTGCTCCTAACAGTACTGGACCCTGTGCACTCGCCCCCATGAAGTCCATGAAGCACATGTAACATAATTCCACCGTATTCAGGTTCTCTGATGAAATACAGTATATTTGAAAGGAGCAATTGATGTAATTCATTTTCTTCTTCATGTCAGTTATTTACTAAAGCCCTAGGGAGAGGGAGGCATGGGAAATGCTCTTTAGTTTTTCTACTATTGCTTACGTATTTCAAGTATAAAACACCACCCACTTACAAATTGAGTATGTTTAACTCCCGTCATTTTAGTTTTTAATTATAGGTTTAGTAATCATCTAGCTCCTTTTGTGCAGTTACAATACAATTTATCTTATATTATTCAATTTTTTAGGGCTGTACATTTTGTGTAAAGTGAGGAATCCTTATACTTCACAAGTGACAATGTGGGGGAAAAGCATGACTCCCTTTTATATTTCTTCCTGGGAATTTAAAAATTGGCATTAAGAATTTTATTCTGGATTTAAACAGGACACAGATGTTCTCTGAGCAGCTTTTAAAAATGCCTGGTGCTCTACAGAGAAGGTGGCTCACTGTGTCTGTGTCATCAGGCACCTCAGGGAAGAACAGATGAGATCAGTATGTAATTATTTTGGAATTCAAGCAACATGGGTTAGTCTTCTAATCCTTCCTTTATCTCTCCATGGCAGTCTAAATAATTTGATCCTTTTCTTTTTGGGAATGTAAGTGATCATTGATCAATAAACAGTGTTCCCAGGAAAGGGAAGAACAGGCAAGTGGGGCGTTCTTGTCTTTCACACATTTATAGAATGTTATTCAGTGAGGGTTATAATGGATTAAGTTTACTTCTTCATGTTCTATAGATTTTTTTTTTTTCTCATTGTGTGAGTAAGATAGGTAAATAGTAATAGAAGTTACCCTATAGAGTGTGGTCTATGTGACAGGCACTATACCGAATACTTTGAATACATTATCTCATTTAATCCTCACAGCAAACCAATAAGGTATAAAAATTATTAGTTCTGGTTTTTAAAAAGACACTTCAGGGTTGAGATTCACCAAGGTCTCACTCCTAGAACCAGGCTTTGAACCTAGGTCTGTCTGAAAGCTAAAGCTATAAATGCTGGAATAAAGTTATTGCTGTGCAATTAGAATCTTATGTTGGTTTTTATTTGCTAAATTATAAGAATGTTTATGAATTTTGTCAGTTTCATAATATAGTGCACAGATGAACAGTGTAGTTTCAAAGATGAGCTGTTTTTCTCTAATTTTTTTTTTTTGTAGAAACACAGGGTCTTGCTCTATTGCCCTCACTGGAGTGCAGTGGTGTGATCATAGCTTACTGCAGCCCAGGACTTCTGGGCTCAAGTGATCCCCCTGCCTCAGCTTCTCGAGTACTTAGGACTACAGATGTGTTCTACTATGCCCAGCTAATTAACAAAAATTTTTTTTATAGAGATGGGGGTCTTGCTATGTTGCTCAAGCTGGTTTTAAACTCCAGACCTCAAACAGTCCTCCTGTTTTGGTCTCCCAAAGTGCTGGGATTGCAGGCATGACCCATTGCACCTGGCCGCCTTCTAATTTTTAAAAATCTCTTTTACTCTTTTTCTTTTAAATAAAGTTACTTTTATTTTTTTGTAATTATTAAACTTAATGATAATGTAAAGAGTCAAGTAGTCAAGAATGGTATGAAGAAAAATTTAAAATTACCCAGAATCCTGTTCTGTGTGTGTATGTATAAATACGGTATTCCACGTCATATAATACATTATCTGTAGTTTACTTTTTTCATTTAACAGTATTTCAGGTTTTTTAAAAAGTCATCCTTTTTAATGTTGCAGTATTTTTAGCTAGTGTCCTATTGATGGACAGGTATACACATATCATATGTCATTTTCTTTACACATTTTTTGTTTATATCTTTATGCCCTTGACTTCTGTAACTGTCTTTTATCAGTCTTTTCTGTTGTAGCTGTTGTTACAAGTAAGTTGTGCTGAGTAGGGGAGGGAAGGCAGGCCTTTTTATGATCTGTTATAACTTTTTTAGTTATATTTTTTTCTCATGAAGAATTACAAACTTTATCAATTGTAGTTTATATACATAAGGACTGTTCTTTGTGTAAGAACTTATTCTATCATGTAACTTTTTTTAAGGCAAAGATAGTTTTACTTTTGCAGATGTACTTACCCTAAATAATGAAATTAATAGTTCCTTTGTATTGCATGAAGATCTGTGTAGCATCTCTCTTTAATCTGTTATATTTCACCTAGTCAATTAGATTGAGTACTGTTCGATTAGCATTTCATTTACATTGAATACAATAGATTATGTTTGAAATTCTACTCTTTGTTTTTTTTT
>NW_003852409.1:14891125-14899012 GCF_000181295.1 Otolemur garnettii | reverse complement strand
CAGCTCACAGCAACCTCAAACTCTTGCGCTTAAGCTATTCTCTTGCCTCAGCCTCCTAAGTAGGTGGGTCTACAGGCACCTGCCACAACGCTTGGCTATTTTTTTGTTGCAGTTGTCATTGTTGCTTTAGTGGGGCAGATTTGAACCCGCCAGCCTCAGTGTATGTGGCTGGCGCCCTACCCACTGACTATGGGCGCAACCCTAGTCTTTGTTTTTGTATCTAAGAATACAGAGGATAAGAATTAGTATGTTAATAATAGAGTAAAACTCTAAAGAATGTGAGTTGTTTAGGTTTTTTACTTAAAGTTTTAAAAATCCATGGAGTACTTTATTCCTCATGTACCACTCTCTTACCCAGAGGCCCCAGGTTTGGATTTCAAGGCTTTACACTCTAGAGAGGCTGTGTAACCTCAGTAGGGGGGCTGTGATGACAGTGGTTTTGGCGTCAGACTTGGGTTTGAATCCTGCCTTCACCTCTTACTATGTGTCTTAATTTCTTAAGGCTTGCCTCAGTTTCCTCAGCTGTAAAATGGTTATAATAATACTTATCTTACAGATGTGAGGATTAAATGAAACCATGAATATATACATACTTTAGTTCAGTCCTTGGCACATTGTAAGCCTAAATTGGAGCTACTACCATTGTTAGTGTTAATCCACAGAGATATGTTGAACAAGACTTTTAGTGGATAGCCTTTGCTTCCCTGACCATTCTTTCTCCTTCCCTTCATCTATCTACAGTGCAAATTGGGCATAGTGAAATTCATAGAAGCTGAACAGGTGCCTGAACTCGAGGCCGTTCTCCACTTGGTGATTGCTTCTAGTGACACACGCCACAGCGTGGCAACAGCTGCAGACCTGGAATTGAAGAGCAAGCAAAGGTAACTACTTTCCTGTTAAACTTTCAAAATTGAAAGGGCTAAATTTTTAAAAGCTTACTTACCACATACTTGTTCTTTTAGGGTTTTCTGTAATGAGACTTTGAACATATGAGATTATTACATATACCCAGTTTGTGATAAAATTTGCTAAAGAGCAGGATTCTGTAGAAGACAAAGAATCACATCTTTTTGGAGATGCAGTGTAATATTGGAATCGATTCTGAATGTCATCAAAAAAATCAGACTTTTGGTCAGGGAAATGAACTTAAAGGATTGACATTAGGAAAAATGTGAGATTGTAGGCTCGGTGCCTGTAGCTCAGCCGCTAGGCCACCAGCCGCATACACTGGAGCTGGCAGGTTCGAACCCAACCTGGGCCTGCCAAACAACAATGACAACTACAACAAAAAAGCCAGGCATTGTGGTGGGCGCCTGTAGTCCCAGCTACTTGGGAGGCTAAGGCAAGAGGATCGCTTGAGCCCAAGAATTAGAGGTTGCTGTGAGCTGTGATGCCGCAGCATGAGACTCTGTCTCCAAAAAAAAAAAAAAGTCAGATTGTAGAACTTAGTTATTTTTGATTTTTCTCCATCTTAAACACTTAAGATTGTTTTAAATAAAGAATATATGTATAAAAATAAATGATATATATGTATTATGGTTAATAAAGTGAAAATTGGGTTCATGAAGTGGAGTTGCTGTATAAATTCTAATTCACACAGGTCATAAATAGATTCATAGAAAATATTATGTATAAGAAATGAAATCAATGAAAAATAGAACAATGAGCTATCAGTTTATACTCATTAATAAATGAAATTGTATTGAAATTGTCAAATCTGTCTAAGTTTCTGTTGAAGCTGCTATTCTTATATGATATTGATAAGCATTATAAATTGAAATAATTTTTGGAAAGCAGTAATAAGAGGTGAATCATAAAAATACTTATACCCTTTTATTTAGGAAATCATTTAAAAGAAGAACAATTATTTAGAAAAATGGTATATTTGTTTATTATATCATTTTCTATAATTGTTAAAAAAGTAGAAACAAATTCAGTTTTCCACTGTGGAGGTGTAGTTAAGTGCATTACTGTATCCTTATGGAATACTATAGACCTTTTTAGAGTCTTACTCTGTCACCCTGGGCAGAGTAGTGTGGCATCATAACTCACAGCAACCTCAAACTCTTGGGCTTGAGCAAATCTCTTGCTTCAGCCTCCCAAGTAGCCGAGACTACAGGTGTGCACCTCTAGGCCCAGCTAGTTTTTCTACTTTTAGTAGAGACAGGGTCTTGCTCTCACCTAGGCTGGTCTCAAACTCCTAAGTTCAAGCAAGCCACCTACCTTGGCCTTCCACCTGGGATTACAGGCATGAGCAACTGTATCTGGCCTGGAATATTATATATCTGTCAAAATAATTATAACATAGCAAATTGCCCCTAAGTAATGGCAAATGAATAAAGCAGAATACAAAAGAGCATGTATACTTACTGTGAATTTAAAAAATGACATGTGCAAAGATTGAAGAGTAATTTGAAAAAATGAAGATATTTGATTAAAGTTAAATCATCAGATAGTTCATGTTCGATTTTTTTTTTTTTTGAGACAGTGTCACTATGTTGCCCTTGGTAGAGTGCTATGGCATCACAGCTCACAGCAATCTCTAACTCTTGGGCTTAAGCGATTCTCTTTCCTTAGCCTCCCAAGTAGCTGGAACTACTGGTACCCGCCACAACTCCCGGCTATTTTTTGTTGCAGTTGTCATTGTTGTTTAGCAGCCCCTGGGCTGGGTTCAAAGCCGCTAGCCCCAGTGTATGTGGCCGGTGCCTTAATCACTGAGCTACGTGTGCTAAGCCAGTTCTTTTTTGAATTTTAATAATTATATAGTAATATGGTAGAGGACAATAGATATAAGAAGGTCTTTATAAAAGCTGCATATATCACGATTTTCCCTCTCCAAGAAGACCAGCCAGTATATGTAGATGTAACAGAATAAGGAACTTCACTGTGTCTTAGTTTGCTTTTGGAGATGTATGTGTGTGGAGGTGGCTGGGGATGGCTTACTGCTAGAGTGTGTGAGGTGGCATAGAGGAGGAGGGAGGTCGTTACAAAGTTAACTCTGGGCATGGTTCTTGCCGATTGTGTGAATTTGGGAGGTTGGCTTAACCTTGCTGGCCTTAGACTCTATAATAAATAAAAAGGTTGGACTAAATTGTACTTGACATTCCTCCCAAATCTAAATTTCTTCATGTTGTTTTAACTGAATCTTTCTGCAATACCTTTTAAGGAATTCGGTTTTAAAGTATCAGAAAAATCTTGCTTTAAAACTTCTTCTGTTTCACCCAGCCTCATTCTTTATACCACATAGTGGATTTGGTTGGAAATACAAATGTGATGCTTAATTGTTTTAATTAGTTTTAGTTGTGTCTATTAAAACAAATGTGTGGATTTTCCCCATATAAGTAATAGAACATTGTTAAGTCTTAAAAGGTGAGTTGAGAATATGTAGATATTATGTCATTTTGTTACAGCACACACATACACACGCACACAGGAATCTCTTTAAGGGATGTACCTATTTTTTATCCACCTGCTTGCCACACCCATCCACCTGTTCTGCATGCATAGGAAAGAAGTCTAGAACTTCTGGATACACCAGAATTAGTCATTGTATTAAAAAGGAATAGGCATATGGTGCAGATTATAAGGAATTTTATATTTTAGATTATTCACTTACAAATTTTCACAACAAACATGTAATCAGAAAGCTAAAACTAGAAAGGCAGAACGAGGAAACGAAGAAGGAAAACCAAAAATTGTCCTCATTACCTACTCCTAAGCTTTGTTTTTCAGAAATCTCCAAACCTGAAGTTCGATAGGAGGGAAGCAATAGTGGAGTGTGAGGATTTGTCTGTATCATTCAGCTGAGGAAAGACTTGGGTGAATAATATCTAAAACAGAATTGTAGTGTATCTTCAAGAATAGTGGTTTTGTGAATATTCAAAGAAGAGGCGGATGGATAAACTATGGCAGAAGACACGGATCAGAAAAGCAGTCAAAGCAGCATGATACATTGTATTTTCACAAATACAGCCTAGCTGGAAAGCAGGACCAATGCCAGAAGGCAGAGTGCAAGGAAAGATCGAGGCAGAGTGCAAGGAAAGATCACGCTGTTGCTGGGTTTATACAGTGATTGGGTGGAGTTTGATGCATAGGCTAAGTGCCACATGCCAGTTACCTTATAGCCTAATTCACTTCATTGTAGGTCTCAAATAGGAGTCTTAGTGATTAATGGCCACATGACTGCTGTGCAGCATTAGGTGCCGAAACTGCAAGTGTGTGCTGGTAGATAAGGGATGCTGGGAATCGCAGTGACCCAGACAGTAGAGAAATACAATGGTTTGCAGGATTCCTAAGATGTGGCTTTAATTTCGTGGGCAAATTTTTTTTGCCACTTTCCAATTTCCAAGTGGTTAAACAGAATCATCATACCCTGCCCCAGAGTTCTTTGAACACATGTAAGTAACTCAGCCTTGTTGGAGTTGCTCTGTGCCATCAGCCCTGAGAGCCCATCTGTATAAGAGCACAGTTCATTTTTCTTGTGTGGTACCAAATTGGGCCATTGGACATAATAATCTCTTGAATCAGGGTGACATAAGTGATTTGTATTTATTTGTTTGTTGTAAGAATGAATATTGATGGAAGTTGGTCGCTTTCCTTTTTTTTTTTCTCTTCTAAAATGTCGATCACCTATTTCATTTCTGTGTTTGTAACGTTTTCCTTTGTTAATAAATATTGGGGCTTTGATTTTATGGAATCCAATGAAATGGGAAGAAAAAATATTTTAACAGTTTATGTTGATATCTTCCACAGCTTAATTGACTGGAATAATCCTGCCATCATTAATAAGATGTATAAGGTATACCTTGGTGATATACCACTGAAGACAAAAGAGGTAGGTTGTTTTGATTTATTCTTTTTTTTTTTTCTTTTTTTTTTTGAGACATTTTCAAGCTGTCCCCCTGGGTAGAGTGCCATGGCTTCACTGCTCACAGCAATCTCCAACTCCTGGGCTCAAGCGAGTCTCCTGCCTCAGCCTCCCAAGTAGCTGAGACCACAGGCGCCCACCACAACGCCTGGCTATTTTTTGGTTGCAGCCATTATTGTTGTTTGGCAGGCCCGAGCTGGGGATTCGAACCCGCCACCTTAGGAGTATGTGACTGGCACCCTAGCCACTTGAGCCACAGGCACCGAGCCGTTTTGATTTATTCTTACGTTAGTATAAAAAACATTTTGGTGAGATGAACTGTATCTGTTGGTTCATTTATTCCTAGTTATTTTGAGTTTACCTGAATCTATGGTATATGAAATGCTAGTTTAAAGCCCTGTTAGTCCAGGTGAATTAAAATTTCCTTGGTAACTTATTTTACTGGATTTGGTATTTTCACTTCAAGTGCTTAAATAATCACGACATGTTATTGGGCATCAACAAATTTTTTCTGTAAATACTTTAGTCTTTTGCAGGCCTTATGGTCTCCGAGGCTTCAACTATTCAACTCTATTATAACACGAAAGCAGCCATAGACAATATAATATATACATACATATATATATTATATATATATTTTATTGAGTAATAATAATAATATTGCAAAAAAAGTAATATTCACCTTGTCAAATAAGAGTATGTCTATTATAGAATGCTTTGACTCTAAATAAAAATAAAAATGATATAAATGAAATAAATTATTATTTATGAATTATGGACATTGAAGAGATATGTAAAAAATGTAAAACAATGCTGCTCCCTTACACAATATTTTTGTTTTGAAAAATATATATTTTTCATGAAAATGTTATTTATGAATTTATATTCTTTAATATTTGAGTGAATTAATATCTTTAATATTTGAGTGAATAAACAAGTATCTTTAAATTTCTTAGTTTTATTTCTAATATAATATTGATTCAAACAGAAATCTTTCAGTAATTTTATTTTTTTTTTTTTTGAGACAGTCTCACTGTGTCGCCCTTGGTAGAGGGCCGTGGTGTCAAAGCTCACAGCAACCTCTAACTCTTGGGTTTAAGTGAGTCTTGCCTCAGCTTCCCAAACCCCTGGGACTATAGGTGCCCACCATAATGCCAGGCTATTTTTTTGTTGCAATTTGGCCAGCCTTGGTGTATGTGGCTGGCACCGTAACCTCTGTGCTATGGGCACCGAGCCTTTTTGTTTTTTTTTTTGAGACAGAGTCTCAAGGTGTCACCCTCAGTAGAGTGCCGTGGTTGTGGTGTCATAGCTCATAGCAACCTCTAACTAATGGGCTCAAGTGATCCTCTTGCCTTAGTTTTTCTATTTTTATTAGAGATGGGGTCTCACTTTTGCTCAGGCTGGTCTTGGAACTTGTGAGCTCAGTCCACCCACCTTGGCTCCCAGAGTGCTAGGATTACAGGTGTGAGCCACTGAACCCAGTTGTCGTCTTTTTTTTTTTTTTTTTTTTTTTGAGACAGAGCCTCAAGCTGTCTCCCTGGGTAGAGTGCCGTGGCATAGCTCACAGCAACCTCCAACTCCTGGGCTCAAGCGAGTCTCCTGCCTCCGCCTCCCAAGTTGCTGGGACCACAGACGCCTGCCACAACGCCTGGCTATTTATTTTTTGGTTGGAGCCATCGTTGTTTGGCGGGCCCGGGCTGGTTTCGAACCCGCTACCTTAGGTGTATGTGGCTGGCGCCTTAGCCACTTGAGCCACAGGTGCCAAGCCCCAGTCTTCTTTTTTTAAGAGTAATTTTTAAGAGTATAAAGGGATTGTGAAGTGGAGAGATACTATATTAGAGGAGTCCTCATGACTTTTTCAGCTTAGAAAAATTTTGAATTGCTGAGTTATAATCAAACGTACTTTAACAGGGAGCAGTCCTGAAGCCAGAGTTGAAAAGGGACCCTGTCAGCACAAGAGTCAAGTTAAAAATTGTCCCTCATCTCCTCCGTTCTAGACAAGCTGCTGAAACGTTCCCAGCTAACATTCAGGTAATTTGTTCTTTCCAGAGAAAAAGTGCCTATCTGTAACTTTTATGTTTATTTAATTAGAGAAAGGACTGTGTTAGAGGGTACTCAGGAAGTAGGTTGATGTACATATATAACAAGATCAATGAGATTCCTTTTTTTCTATATTAAGTTTGCTGTAGAATGATTTTTAAAAATATGTATTATATTATATATACAGGTCAACGTTCCTAATTCAAAAATCCTCAATCTAGGCTTGGTGCCTCTGGCTCTAGTGGCTAAGGCGCCAGCCACATAAACCTGAGCTGGCGGGTTCGAATCCAGCCCAGGCCCGCCAAACAACAATGACGGCTGCAACCAAAAAATAGCCAGGCATTGTGGCAGGTGTCTGTAGTCCCAGCTACTTAGGAGGCAGAGGCAGGAGAATCGCTTGAGCCCAGGAGTTGGAGGTTGCTGTGAGCTGTGATTTCACAGCACTCACCCAGGGCGACAGCTTGAGGCTCTGTCTCAAAAAAAAAAAAAAAAATCCTAAATCTAAAGTACTCCAGAAATGGGTGGATTGCCTGAGCTCAGGAGTTCAAGACTAGCTTGAGCAAGAGCCAGACTTTGTCTCTACTAAGAAGAAAAAAAAAAAAAAAAGAAAACTAGCCACTTGTCATGGTGTACACCTATAGTCTCAGCTACTTAGGTAGCTGAAGGAAGAAGATCGCTTGAGCCCAAGAGTTTGAGGTTACTGTGAGCTATGGCGCTAGGTCTAGGGCAGCAGACTGAGACTCTTCCCTTCCGCCATAAAAACAACAACAGCAAACTCCAAAATCTCCAGCCTTTTGAGTGCTGACTTGACACCCTAAGTAGAAAATTCCACACTTTACCTCATATGGCAGGTCACAGTTAAAATGCATTCAAAACCTTGTTTTGGGCTCGACGCCTATAGCTCAACCGGCTAAGGCGCCAGCCACGTACACCTAAGGTGGCGGGTTCGAATCCCCAGCCTGGACCCGCCAAACAACAAT
>NW_003852409.1:14884303-14890838 GCF_000181295.1 Otolemur garnettii | reverse complement strand
TGGAGGGTTTGAACCCAGCCCAGGCCTGCTAAACAACAATGACAATTACAACAAGAAAATAGCCAGGCGTTGTGGCAGGCACCTGTGGTCCCAGCTACTTGAGAGGCTGAGGCAAGAGAATTGCTTAAGCCCAAGAGTTTGAGCATTCTGTGAGGTGTGACTCCACAGCACTGGAGGCACTCTACCGAGGGTGACATAGTAAGACTTTGTCTAAAAAAAAAGAAAAGAAGGGGGCACCTGTGGCTCAAAGGAATCGGGCACCGCCCCCATATGCTGGAGGTGGTAGGTTTAACAGTCCCAGCTAAAAACTGCAAAAAAAAAAAAAAAAAAGAGGGTGGTGCCTGTGGCTCAGTAAGTAGGGTGCTGGCCCCATATGCCAGGAGTGGCAGGTTCAAACCCAGCCCCGGCCAAACTGCAACAAAAAAATAACCGGGCGTTCTGGCAGGTGACTATAGTGGCAGCTACTTGGGAGGCTGAGGCAAGAGAGTCGCCTAAGCCTTGGAGGTTGCTGTGAGCTGTGACACCAAAGCATTCTACACAGGATGATAAAGTGAGACTCTGTCTCAAAAAAAGAAAAAAAGAAATTACCTTCAGGCTATATGTATGTATAAGTATATGAAACATAAACGAGTTTTGTTTTTAGATTTAGGTCCTATTCTCGAGATATCTCATTAATTATGCACATGCAAATATTCTAAAACCAAAAAAATCGGAAATCTGAAACACTTTTGGTCCCAAATATTTTGTTTAAGGGACACTCAATCTATACTGTGCGTGGTTCCCATTTACCCTAAATATATGACAATAATCCCTTTTAAACTCAAGAAAGACCCTATATGCAAGGGTTTATCTTGTTCTCTTTTCTATTCCATTAGCTTTTTGTATGTCTGTCTTTATCTCGGTGCCATTGTACTGTTTTGATTACCTTAGCGTTATACTCACTTTTGAAATCAGAAAGTGATTTTTGATTAGCTTGTTCTTTTTTAGAAGTGTTTTGGCTATTTGGGATCCCTTGAGCTTCCGTATGAATTTTAGAATGGCCTTTCTCTTTCTGGAGAAACAAAATTGGTGAGATTTTCATAGGGATTGAGCAGAATTTGTAGATTGCTTTGGTTAGTATTGCTGCCTTAACAATATTAAGTCAATATTCCAATATACTAATGTGGTATGTGTTTTTGTAATCTTTTTAAATTGCCTTTAGCAATGTTTTGTGGTTTTCATTGTATAAGTCTTTTCATGTCTTTGGTTAATTTCTAAGTATTTTATTCTTTTTGGTGCTGTTGTAAATGGAATTGTACATGTAATTTCTTTTTTCAGATTGTTTACTGTCATTGTGTAGAAATACAGCGATTGTTGTTTGTTGACTTTGTATCCTTTGTGTACCCAGCTGTAGTACAGGTGTATAAATCTTTCAGTATGCTGCTGAGGCTGGGCAGGGTGGCTCATGCCTGCAATTTCAGCACTTTGGGAGGCTAAGATAGGAGGAACACTTAAGCCCAGGAGTTGGAGACAAGCCTGCACAACTTATCAAGACCTCTATCTCTACTGTCCCCGCCACTCCCACCAAAACAAATGATTTGGGCATGGTAGTGCATGCCTGTAGACCCAGGTACTTGGGAGTCTAAAGCAGGAGGCCCATTTAGCCCTGGAGTTTGAGGTTACAGTGCACTATGATAATGCTATTGTACTCCAGCCTGAGTGACAGAGTAGAATTCTGTCTTTGGTTAAAAAAATATATATGCTGCTGAATTTGGTTTGCTAGTATTTTGTTGAGGATTTTTGCATCAATGTTTATGAAGGATATTAGTCTGTAGTTTTTTTGTAATGTCAGTTATTTGCTTCTGATCTTAATTCTCAGGTTTTTCTCTTTTAAAAAGAAATCTGTTATAATAGCATCTACTTCATAGCGTAGTTTGAGACCAGCCTGAGCCACATGTTGATTTTACATCTTTTGTACTAACCTGGATGGAATTGAAACACATTATTTTTAGTAACGCATCACAAGGATGGAGAAGCAAGAATCTAATGTTCTGTTACCAGGACAATTGATGCTAATACGTGGGGGGGAAGGGGGAATGAGGAGATGGAAGGAGGAAGGGAGGTAGGGTGTCATGGTGTGTCACACACCTCTTGGAGGAAGGATGCCGTTATTTGTTTACCTAACAAATGCAATTGGTGTAACCTGGTTCTCTGTATCCTCAGTGAATCCTCAACAATAAAAAATATTTCTACAGAATGAACTCCTTGTTCTATTCTTTCTCCCCTTCTCATTACTGCACTTGACTAGTCTTAAAATAAAATAAACAAAAAGAAAAAAATAATATTTCATGGTATTTAGCACAGTGACAGTTATAAAGCAAATACTTAATACTAGTCTGTAGCTTACATGTTATTGTTAAGAAAGATCTGAATACTGCTGGTAGTTTTAGGAACAAAAGTATGGAGGTTTTATTTGTTTGTTTCTTTGGTTTTATTTATTTTCTCTTTTTTTGAGACAGAGTTTCACTCTGTTGCCCTGGGTGGAATGCTGTGCAGCAACCTCAAACTTTCAGGCTCAGGCAATCCTCTTGTCTCAGCCTCCCAAATAGCTGGGACTACAGGCTCCCAGCATAATGCCCAGCTAGTTCTTCTACTTTTAGTAGACATGGGTCTTGCTCATGCTTTTGCCCAGCCTGGTCTCGAATGCTTGAGTTCAGGTAATCTACCCATCTCGGCCTCCCAGAGGCTAGTGATACCAGAATTTTGCTCTTCGGTAGGTTCTTGGTCTTGGTGATTCAAAGAATGAGTCTGCGGACCAGCAGATTCTTATCACAGATCAGTGGTAAGAGAGGATTTATTTACAGAAAAGAATACAGAAGCGCCAGAGCTCCTGGCAGAGAGAGAAAACCCAAGTCGAGAGAGAAAAGCTCTCTTTCTCTCTCTGTCTTCTCCGGGCTCTTTGTCTAGGGGTATATATAGTCACATGGGGCCCTTGGTAGTTACATTTAGTGGGGCTTGGTAGTTAAGTAGCGTGTCTGGGACAATATGTCTGGGACATGTCTGGCCCTTGGTAGTTACATTTAGTGTGTCTTGGTAGTTACATTTAGCATGTCTGGGACATATCTGGCCCTTGGTAGTTACATTTACATTTAGTGAGTCTTGGTAGTTACATTTAGCATGTCTGGGACAATATGTCTGGGCACATGCCTGGACCTCCGCAGTTACATTTAGTGTGTCTTGGTTGTTATATTTAGCATGTCTGGGACTTGTCTGGGTTGTGTCTGGGTGGCAAATGAATGACTACAGTCCCTTTCCTAGGCCTAGGAAATGGGGTCCCCTTGCCTACCCTCCAGCCCGCTGGTTCTGCTGCTTGCTGCTACCGCACCAATACCGCCAAGGTGGAGGTAGCTGGTCTGCGCTCCCCAGCTCCATATGCTGGCTGGGATGCCACCTGTCCTGTATCAAGTCTCCCTCTCCTAGTTGAAACTCTAACTGCTGTTAGGGAAAAAGGATGAAGGCTCAATCTAACTGCTTCCTGCTGAGTCGGGCGATGATACGAGGGGGCAGTTAGTTTCTCTGGAGGGAGAGATATCCAGGGGTCCATGATAGAATCAGGTCTGGTCTGGAACCATCTTTACTGTGTGTGGCTTGATGACATTTCTGGAAGACACAAATCTGATTAGCACATTAAAAGGCAAGGGTAGAACAGTGAGAGGAGGGGGTTATATACTGTGTAGGTTAGAAGAACAAAGTCAGTGATGTTTAAAAAGAAAACTATATTAACACTTTTCTTAAAGATCTTCAAAACAATAACTTTAAATTTTCTGTAGGCTCACAAGTGTAGGTGGACTGTGGTTGATTCTCGTCATGGTCTGCTTCTGTAGAAGGTGGTGGGTTCCAGGATTTTACTCGTGAATGATGTATCCAGGAATCTATTCCCATAACTTTAACAGCTGTAGCAGAAGACAAGATAACAGAAAAGGGACCTTCCCAAGTTGGGGTTTGGGAAGGGGAATTAGAGGGAAGAGTTTTGATCATGACTAGATCTCCAAGAGAGAAAAGCTCTTTTAGTGTTGAATGTGAAAATGTAGTTGGCAGGTTTTTAAGGATTTGTTGAAATTTAGCTAAAGAAGTAATATGTTTTACTAATTCTGTAGTTTCTTGATTCTGTAGTTCCCGTTTATACCATAAACCAGAAGAAATCAAATAACCCAGGGTCATTTTCATTACCTTTCTTCATTTTTAAGAGACTGAACTGTAGCTGAGGGTTGAGGGCATTGGTTCTCAACCTTCCTAATGCCCCAACCCTTTAATACAATTCCTGTGGATTGCGACCCACAGGTTGAGAACCGCTGGTTTAGGGCCATTCTTGCCTTGGGGAGTTGGCCTGGGCTTCCCTTCATAGGCTTCTAGTTGCCCAGAGAAGCCATGTAGGGGAGTCTTTTTGACCTTTGTTTGGAGCTGAGTTGTAGTTAACATGGTTTAGCCTTTTTTTCTCAGACATATGAAAGCGCCCCTTGAATTTAATTTTGCAATGAAAGGCAATAAAAAGGACTTTACAATACACCTACAACATCTGAGGTACACTTAAAACATCCGAAAAATTACAGACTGAGCCCGTACAAAAGCAATCCTTTACCGACATTCAAACAGAGAGGTAAACTACAAAGAGAGAGAGAAGCTGAAGAGGTCTATAGAGATTCTAGCAATAAATCGGAAAAGTTTGGCACCATGGAAGAGAAGAGAGGATAGTTAGAACTGGGAGAGCATGATTTTCTGAAGGCCCTCCCATGTTCTGGAGTCAGAACCATTACTGGAGACCCCAGGGCCTCTGGGTGCTGTCTCTTTACTTGGCCAACCAAAGAAAAGGAGTAAATACAGAACAGTTTCAAAAGTCTTCTAACATTCCCTTCAACTCCTTTCTGGAGCCAAGGGGAATTAGAAAGTTCATTCCCCAAAAGCCTCTTACCTGTGACCTGGAGGTCAGCAGCCACACTGTGCACATTTACTGGCTGATGGGCATCAAAATTATTAGTCTCCATTATAACTCAAGAGAAAAGCAGGATAGAGGTAAGTGGTCCCATCGCTTACCACAGATCGTCAATCCTGGATGAGCCCCCAAATATGATACCGGAATTTCACTCTTCAGTAGGTTCTTGGTCTTGATGATTCGAAGAATGAATCTGCGGACCACAGATCAGTGGTAAGACAGAATACAGAAGCTCCAGAGCTCCTGACAGAGAGAGAAAACCAAGGTCAGGAGAGAGAAGCTCTTCTCTCTGTCTCCAGGCTCTTTGTCTAGGGGTATAAATATAGTCCCATGGGGCCCTTGGTAGTTACATTTAGTGGGGCTTGGTAGTTACATTTAGCTTGTCTGGGACATGGTGTCTGGGATGTGTCTGAGACATGTCTGGCCTTCGGTAGTTACATTTAGCTCTTAGTAGTTACATTTAGCATGTCTGGGACACGTCTGGGTCCTGTCTGGGTTGCAAATGAATGGCTACAATCCCTGTCATTCCCAGGCCTAGGAAATGGGGCCCTCCTGCCTGCCCTCCAGCCGGCTCATTCCACTGCTGCTCACTGCCACTGCACCAACCCCACCAAGGCGGAGGCAGCTGGTCTGCGCCCCCCCCAGCTCCATGCCACTCATCCTGTATCACTAGGATTATAGATGTGAGCCTGTAAGTGTAAGGGTGGTCTTTCTCATAAGAAGTAGAAATTTGATGGGTTTAGATATTTTTGATGCTGATGTTTAATATTTGAACTTGCTGGATGCTGCACAGGACACATCTACATGGTGTTTTTGCCTTCTGGATACGATTTTACAAGACATGGAACACCTCTACCCTGACTGCACACTTGGAGAATGTCCTTTTTTTTTTTTTTGAGACAGAGTCTCACTATGTTGCCCTCAGTAGAGTGCAGTGGCATCACAGCTCACAGTAACTTCAAATTCTTGGGCCTTAAGTGCATTTCTTGCCTCAGCCTCCTGATTTGCTGGGTCTCCAGGTGCCTGCCACAACACCTGGCTATTTTTTGATTGCAGTTGTCATTGTTGTTTAGCAGGCCCAGGCTGGGCTTGAACCCACCAGCCTCAGTGTATGTGGCCAGTGCTCTATTCACTGAGCTATGAATGTCCTAATTTTAATGTTCTCATAGAAGCTTTTATTATATTTGTTTGGAGTGAGTGTATGTAATTAAGAAACTTAATTTTCCCCAAATGAATGGTCTTATAAGGCTGTGTCTCCTGTGTGGTATGGAATGGCAGAGTGGCATTGGAATGGTATGGTGGCACACTACAATGTGTTAAGACCCCACAATTTTACAGACTTGTGGGATGAACCATTGTGTTTGTGATTCCACAAGTTTATTGATAGGAGGTACTGATTGGTATTGATTTCTAGGTTGGTCAGCAAATAATGTTTGTATTAAGAAGAACTGCATTGGCTCGGCGCCTGTGGCTCAAGCGGCTAAGGCACCAGCCACATACACCTAAGGTGGCGGGTTCGAATCCAGCCCAGACCCCCCCCCAGGAATAGCCCATTCAGGTATTTTA
>NW_003852409.1:14875069-14883816 GCF_000181295.1 Otolemur garnettii | reverse complement strand
AAAAAAAAAAAAGGAATTCTAATTAATATTTGAAGTTAGTAAATTGTTCTTTTTGTTAATTTATGTTCTTGACTTTGTTCTTCCCACATAGGTGGTGTATGATGGACTTTTTGGTACAAATACAAATTCAAAGTTAAGAACATTATCCCTACAATTTGTGCATCACATTTGTTTAACGTAAGTTTTTTTGTTTTTTTTTTTCAACTTAAGTTTTTTGAACTATTTAATTTGAAAGTTTTCAAGTTGCTGGACTGGTGAAATAATTCAGTATACCTTCTGACCTATCTGACCAGAAAGAAATCATCTGACTCACCTTTAAAAATTTCAGATTTTAGTGGATTACTTAACTTATTTCAGTCATGTCTAAGTGTTTTAAATTATCTGAAAAGATGGATAATTATGAGGCTCTTATGCTGCTTTGCGTGTGTGTGTGTTTTTTTTTAAGTTGTCCAGAGATCAAGATTAAGCCATTAGGTCCAATGCTTTTGAATGGCCTCACTAAGCTGATCAATGAATATAAAGAAGTAAGTAATTGGTCTTTTAAATTTTGTCAACATTTTATATTTTAAAGTATTTTCTACAATAAATATTTCTGATCTACTTGTTACTGTAGTTAAAGTTTGTTAGTGCTCATTGTTTCTTAACATTTTTATTTGAAGTGGTATACATTTTAGAAATCACTGCCATTTTTTGCTTTTTCTAGAAATTAGTGCTAATCAGAGGGGTCTTTACCCTTCTTTAATAGCACTTTTTCTAGCCAAGTGCATGTTAATGCTACTTCTAGGCACTGTGCAAAAATGAGATCAAAGGAATTAGCTGAATGAGACCATTTGGATTTGGCTTGTATTGGGAAACTGCTAATTCTTAGGGGCTGAGATTTTACTGATTCAAAATTCTGTCAAAACATGCATTCAGTAAATTTTTGATTCCTTAAGCTGAGTGGGATGAGGATTCCTTGGATTGTAGATTTTTGAATCCTGTTTTTCCCTGCTGTATTTTACTTACCATTTCCAGTACTTAGGAGAATTTGCTAATAAAAATGGTAAGGTTTCGAGAACTTCAGTTAGCATTACTTTCCTCAGGCTTCGCTAAACATGAATGCATGATTGCAATAGTATAGTGAGATCTAGGTCTTACCATTTGAAGTGAAAATTGAGTTTGAATCCTGAGTTAAATATTCCTTGGACCTTTGTTCTTTATCAGAAAAATGAAAATAATACTGTACCATAGTTAAGGGATATTAGTGGATATTAGTGAAAAACTGTTTATTTGTTGTGTAGTTGTTTTTTGAAGGGTGGGTAGGCCTGGTTCTTCCAGCTTCCCCCTATTAAATAATGCTTGTGTGGTTAAAGTCTCGGGAACCTTTAAGTTTATTTTTATGGCATAAATAGGTGCTTTGGAGTGATCGGTAGAAATATAAATGCCTCAGGGCTTTTGGGGAGAAACTAGGTGTTTATAAGTAGTTTTGAAAGGACAGATAAACCACACAGCCATAATCCCCTTTTCTCCAGATGATAGCTGTGTGTCTTCTCAACAGACAAATCTATAAGAGTGGTCATTTCAGTGTGGAAGGGTGAATCCTAGGTTAAATGTATTAAATTCCATTGCCAGAGTTTGTTATTATATTTTGAGTTATCAGTACCATGGGTTTTCATAAAGCCATGTGAAATTCTATCATTATCTTGAGGAGGGAACCTTGCTGATTCTCATGGTAACTGTGATCCCTTTAATTTTTTTATGGTCTAAGATAGAAGAGGAAGTTGTTTATTATAGTCCACATTTTTAGAAAATCACACCATAATTTACTGCAATTTTGGTAAGAGAGGGAGAATTCTAGTCTGTCTGAACAGTGATGAATTTTCTCTTGAATTAAACTGTTTTCCTAATGCCTTGAAGGTAATCACTGACATTTGCAGGCCACCTGGTCCTGAAAGTATCTTGAACTCAACACTAGCTAGGAGAAACCTTTCTTTTATATGATCATCGCACTTTCCTTTTGGAATGAGTTAGGGATGCAAGGTTTTGTTTTGTTTTCCCTTGTCGTAGTATGACAGATTCTGGGTTTGGACGTTGTTTTTGTGTAGATGCTACTACATAGTTAGGCAGAGTGAGACCTGAGTTTGACAGGGAGTAAAATAATGCATGTAACTTTAGCGAAAAGGTTTTGCTGTTTACTGTATTTTTTGTTTTGTCTGTTTTTTGTTCTTTCTTTTTTTTCTTTTCTTTTTTAATTTCAAGGACCCTAAACTACTGTCAATGGCATATTCAGCTGTTGGAAAACTCTCCAGGTGAGTAAATTCTTTTTTTAGTGAGAGATACCCTGTTGGTAAATTGAGAAAAATTATGTGGCCTTTAATAATGGATGGAGAAAAAATTTGTTGTGATTCTGACAGGAAACACATTTAGTAGTCATAGGTTGTTCAGAAAGGTCTTCTTTGTAGTAGGAGAAAGATATGAGCCATTTTAATTAATGTATGTCACTGTGTTAAACGGTAGTCTTGAAATGAGATTTTGAACCGAGTTGTGTCATGGTGGGTTACCCTTTTTTGTACCCTAAGACACTTGATCATCCTTTAGTGTTTCTGTTGCTACTTCTACCTGTCTTTATAATCCCAGCAATCGAGGGTTTTCTAGTGATTCTTTTTTCTGATAGCATTTATGCTTCTGAGTAGCCCTGTTTCTAAAGACAGGTTTTCCCCTTGTGCTCAGTATGATTCCCATGTTCCAGCTCCTTCTGGCTTCATCTTCCTTCATTATATTTCAAAGCAGGGAGACAGAGGCGGAGCCTTCTCAGTGGCACCAAGTGAGGCTTCCGCCCTGGTGCAGGTTTTGTATTGGCCTGTATAGTACACTAGGTCTTGTTCTGCCTCATGCAGGGAAGGACCTCTGGGCTTCGGAAGAAAGCCACACTAGATCAGCTGGTAGAGTGCAGGGCTGCTGGTTCCTCATCTCTTGGTACGAAGTAGCAAAGCCCCTTGTCACAATGGTGTTTAGTTTCAATTATAATTTTTTCTTAGTTATTTTCTTCATGTTAAAATCAGAAATGTTAACTGAATGCATGGAATGTTATAGAGGGATTATCTGGAAAATATGTATGTTAAGGGTTTTTTTGATTAGACAGTTGGGGAATAAAATAATGACTTTTAAAAATATTTGACTCTTGGGCGGCGCCTGTGGCTCAGTGGGCAGGGCGCTGGCCCTGCCAAACTGCAACAAAAAAATAGCGCCTAAGCCCAGGAGTTGGAGGTTGCTATGAGTTGTGTGATGCCATGGCACTCTACCGAGGGCAATGAAGTGAGACTCTGTCTCTAAAAAAATAAATTTGACTCCTGGGGAAGATAACATAATGATGCTAATAATTGAGTTCAAAGATGAAAATGTGATTTCAGGAAGTTTGTGTTTAGTTTTGTTTTCTCCCTTTTTCATTTCATGGATGTTTCTGATAGTAATGATACTCTTATATTCTCTTACAGTCGAATGCCCCATTTATTCACTAAGGACATAGCTCTTGTGCAACAGCTTTTTGAAGCCCTGTGCAAGGTATGGAAACAGCTAGAAAGTGTATGCTTTCTGTTGGGATGCTCACCTGGAAACCCAACAGGGAGGGAAACACTGTTTTTATCATTGGTATAGGAAGAGCCCGAGACTCGACTTGCTATTCAGGAAGCGTTATCTATGATGGTTGGAGCTTATAGCACTTTGGAAGGAGCACAGCGAACCCTCATGGAGGCACTTGTGGCTTCATACTTAATAAAGGTAGGTCTGTGTGAACTACAATACCCACTAGTATACACATTTCACTTTTTTTTTTTGAAACAGAGCCTCAGCTGTCACCCTGAGTAGAGTGCTGTGGCATCACAGCTCACAGCAACCTCCAATTCCTGGGCTCAAGTGATTCTCTTGCCTCTACCTCCCAAGTAGCTGGGACTATAGGCTCCTGCCACAACACCTGGCTATTTTTTGGTTGCAGCTGTCATTGTTGTTTGGCAGGCCCGGGCTGAATTCGAACCCACTAGCTCAGGTGTATGTGGCTGGCACCTTAGCCGCTTGAGCCACAGGCGCTGAGCCACACATTTCACATTTTTTTTTTTTTTTGCAGTTTTTGGCTGGGGCTGGGTTTGAATGCATCACCTCCAGCATATGGGGCTGGTGCCCTACTCCTTTGAGCCACAGGCACTGCCCTCCACATTTCATATTTTTAAGAACAAAATTTGAATTGTTTTTCTCCTTAACTGTTTTTAATATTCTAAAGGAATACTTGCTTTCACTTAGACTGTGATTTATGGTCTATTTTTAGTTCTTCAAGGTGAAAATTTGATTTTAGGGGAGAAGTAATATTAGTATTCATAGTGATGTTTCTGTTTAGAGCCTTTCATGTGGGAAACCTTTTTAATGCCCTGTTCTCCAAGTAGGAAGTGTTTTATCTTCTTAACTGGTAGCTGAGCACTTTATTCCATTGGAGGTAGAGTTCTATAGGTAACTTTGTCAGAGAAAAGCAGAAGAGTGAAAAACAATTCCATATGTCAAGCGAATTAGTAAGGGTAAGCCTGTATTATCATACGTGCTCTTCTTCTAGTTCTCTTTATTTAGTTTTCATGGGAGTTTGTAGACTTTTGAATATATCTAGATAATACATATCTAGATGTATACGTGTTATCTACACATATACTAATATATCTATTATTAGATATACTAATCTATCTATCTATATATCTACACATATACTATCTACACATATATCTATTATCTATGTTATCTACACATATGCTAATATATCTATTATTATATTATTAGATATTAATGTATTTTAGATACTAATATATATTATTTTGTATATTATATATTTTATATACATATATACATCCACATCTAGATTACTAATAAATATTATTTGATATGTATGTGCTTTAGTCAGTTCTTTGTCCTCCATTTTTAGGAGTAGAAAAAGAGGGAGATGGGAAGAGGGTATGATGTCATAAAGTATCGGCGAGATTAATATAAACATCGTCCTACTGATGTTTATACATTTATATTGAAGGAATTATTAAAGATTCTAAAAGGTGTCTCCTTTCCATTGAAAGAAGATAGGATTAAATTATGTGATTATACATATTCAGAAAACTTACTATATAAAGAGTCCTATGGTCAAATGCTCCTGGTGTCCATTGCTCATGGTTCATGGTCATCTATATCATGGATAAAAATGGTTAGGCTTCCTTGGAAGTTAGAATAGAATATCTATAACATTGGCTATGTAACCTTACAACAACATGTGATGCTTGTATAAGTAAATGCCTGTAGATACCGGTCCTACTCATGCAGATGAAATCGTGTAACAATATTACCAAGGTAGCAGTGCCCGTGGCTCAGTAGGTAGGGCATCGGCCACATACACCGAGGCTGGTAGTTTGAACTCAGCTTAGGCCAGCTAAACAACAATGACGACTGCAACAAGTGTTGTGGCAGGTGCCTGTAGTCCCAGCTGCTTGGGAGGCTGAGCCAGGAGAATCGCTTAAACTCAAGAGTTTGAGGTTGCTGTGAGTTGTGATGCCACAGCACTCTAC
This sequence comes from Otolemur garnettii, assembly GCF_000181295.1. Lineage (NCBI taxonomy): Eukaryota > Metazoa > Chordata > Mammalia > Primates > Galagidae > Otolemur > Otolemur garnettii. Next base: position 14,878,252 of record NW_003852409.1, on the reverse strand, counting down.
CCAGGGCGACAGCTTGACACTCTGTCTCAAAAAAAAAAAAAAAAAAAAACAGGGCGGCGCCTGTGGATCAGAGGGTAGGGCACTGGTCCTATATACTGAGGGTGGTGGGTTCAAACCTGGCTCCAGCCAAACTGCAACAAAAAAATAGCCAGGTGTTGTGGTGAGTGCTGAGGCAAGAGAATCGCCTAGGCCCAGGAGTCGGAGGTTGCTATGATCTGTGTGACGCCACGGCACTCTACTGAGGGCGATAAAGGGAGACTCTGTCTCTACAAAACAAACAAACAAACACGAAAAAACAAACCATCGTTACCAAGCCAAAGCTGATTTCTTTTCACAGTCTGTATTTAAAGCAACTAAACTCTAGGGTAATCATATAATTGAGAATATTCCTTAATATAGTTGCTGTTTAATATAGTTCAAGGAATGCAAAATAGCCAGAACACCAGAATGAGTGGGAGTATGGATTTCTTAATGTCTGTTATCTCACGTGTTTTATAGGCTAGAGAAGTGACCTACAGGGAAAGGTGTATCTTACTCTTGTTCTATTAAAAAGAAGGAAAAAAAGAAAAAAATATTGGCAGGTAAATGAGTATAAAGGTTCAGGGTCAATAAGGTCTCAAGCTGTTTTGCTGGTTGAACTTTGTATTCACAGATTATTAATCTAAATTAATTGAATATGTTTATGTAGTTGAAACTTTCTGTGGAGTCAGTTTTAACTTTGAGCTAATCTGAGAACACAGGAGGTATTTTGTTTAAAATTTGTGGGATTTCAAGTAAACTGTATGATCCCTACAAAATAATCTGAATTTCACTCTTGTCACTGGTAAGCTTGAGAGTTAGGTAGCTGGAGGTAGTAGCTGGAAACTGCCACAGAGAACCTTCGTCCCAGGTTTGGGCTGAGGATGTGCATGGACAGGGAGATTTTCTAGCTGTGGTCTCTGTGGCTCTTCCTGTTTTACTTGGAGGATCCCCTTAAATTATAAAAGTACTCGTTAAGTAACTCCACTATCCAGAAGACTTTTAAACAACATGATTAAAAGATTTCGAATAAATTATTTGTCTAGATTTTATTGATTTAGACACATACTTATTGAAATGTCAACTTAAAATTTTGATTTGTTTACAGTTAGGATGACTTATCTTGACTGGAATGAATGATCAGTTACTGAGTTTGCTTTCTATTTTTGATGGGGTCTCTATGTGTTTGTGTTGAATAGCCTGAAGTTCAAGTTCGACAGGTGGCTGTGAAATTTGCCAGCACAGTGTTTCCTTCAGATCATATACCTTCCAGATATTTGCTCCTATTGGCTGCAGGAGATCCGTAAGTTTCAAAAGATGTTAATTTGAATTCTTTTTATTTATTTATGTATTTATTTGAGACAGAGTCTCACTTTGTCACCCTTAGTAGAGTGCTGTGGTGTCACAGCTCATACCAACCACAAACTGTTGGGCTCAAGCTATTCTCTTGCCTCAGCCTCCTGAGTAACTGGGACCTCAGGTGCCTGCCATAACACCCACCTATTTTTAGAGACGAGATCTGGCTCAGAGTGGTCCTCGAACTCATGAGCTCAGGCAGTCCACCCACCTTGGCCTCCCAGAGTGCTGGGATTACAGGCGTGAGCCACTGTGCCTGGCCTTGGATTCTTTTTAAATTTATGTGAAAATTACTGAAGTTTCTGTTGTTTGCTATATTGGTCTGTGAGATTTAGAAGCAAATTTATTAAATAGTTAAAAGTATTGCTTTTGATATGGCCATGATAATAGATAATATAGAAAAATACTTATGAAATGTTTAAGGGTAAATTAGGTAAATTATATGACTGCATATATAATATAATTACTTATATGTCTAAAAATGGGCTCTGTATAAGGAGAAAAGGTTAATGCTGATGGTTTAACTTTTTAAATATTTTTTTATGTTGATGGAGTGTCATTTTCTATCTAATTTTTAGGTCAAGTATATATATTGAATTTTCTAGGTCGAATATATATGTTCTAGTATACATACTGATTTTTAGGTCGAGTATATATATCGAATTTTCTATAAATAAGTTATATCACTGCATTTCTATAGCAGATGATGCACTTTTTAAAATGTTTAAATGGTTCTGAAATTGGGACATGCCTTGTTTCACAAGGCATTTGAAAGTCATGTGTACATACAATGAGGGATATGTGTACAAATTAAAATGACTCCTATCAAATCTATAATATATCTTATAGTCAACCACATCCTGACATCTATGAAGCCCTGTAATACATTTCATAGTATTAAACCATTACTGCATTTGATATTTAAAATTTTTGAATCCTTAAGTGAGATTCTCATATTTTTTTTTTCTTTTGTCATTGGGGATAGCCTTACCTTGGGGTGTGAAAAGCCTCATTCATACTGAGGAATAGTTTAAATAAAATGATGCATCCCTTTGATGATTTGAATAGCCTTGTCCATAAACTTATGGTCCATTTTTAGAAAATGGGTAATAACTTGATAATTGTTGTAATAGTCTAGTTGGCCCAATTATATCCCTGGCATGCCATTTATTTTCTTTCCTATAAATTGTATATATCTTGCTATGATTTGTTTGTTTGGTATTTTAAGTGGATATCACATGTTACTGGGAGGCTCCAACTTTTCACATGTGATCTTGGCGGCTGCTTCTCATATGGTGCATTGAGATTTGGTTCAAGTGGCTTTGGTTGTGCTCTTGATTATGCTCTACTGCTTCTGACTTTTTTTACATTATTTTCTAGACTGTAGGCCACATGTGCTGTGGGCCAGCAATTCCTATTAGAGCCAGAATTAAATTTCAGACAGAGCTCTTAACTGCTATATCTTGTCTCTAAGTGCTAAAAACTATTTTCATTTAAAAAGCCAAACCAGGCTCGGCGCCTGTGGCTCAAGTGGCTAAGGTGCCAGCCACATACACCTAAGGTGGCGGGATCGCATCCAGCCCAGGCCTGCCAAACAACAATGACGGCTGCAACCAAAAAATAGCCAGGCGTTGTGGCAGGCGCCTGTGGTCCTGGCTACTTGGGAGGCTGAGGCAGGAGACTCGCTTAAGCCCAAGAGTTTGAGGTTGCTGTGAGCTGTGATGTCACAGCACTCCACCCAGGTTGACAGCTTGAGACTCTCTGTCTCAAAAAAAAAAAAAAATTATTACCCTAAGAAAAAAGAAGGCC
>NW_003852409.1:14867124-14875049 GCF_000181295.1 Otolemur garnettii | reverse complement strand
CCTGGCTACTTGGGAGGCTGAGGCAGGAGACTTGCTTGAGCCCAGGAGTTGGAGGTTGCTGTGAGTTGTGATGCCACAGCACTCTGCCCAGGGGGACAGCTTGAGGCTCTGTCTCCAAAATAAATAAATAAATAAATAAATAAACAAAAATAAAAAGCCAAACCAAAGCATGACTAATTCAATATTTTTCTTTCTGTAGTTTTAAATTGTTCCCAGTCAAATGAAAGTCTTCTGGCAACTTGAGAGTTCATTTATTTTATTTGTTTGGAGATGGGTTTCCCTATGTTGCCCAGGCTGTAGTGCAATTGCTGTTTGATAGGCATGATCACAGCATGCTGCAGCCTCAAACTCTGGCTACAATCCATCCTCCTGCCTCAGCCTCTGGAGTAGCTGGGACTACAGGGACATGCACTGTGTCCAGTGTGAGGCTTTAATTATTAATTCTTTTCTTGTCAGCTCTTTGTCTGTTGTTAGGAAAACTAGACATGATTCAGAGACAATTAAGGACTTACAGGTCTTTTCATAGTATCTGAATAAGACTCTTGCTGAGGTCAATCTCTAAGTGGTCTGAAATTACTTTTGGTTTTACATTTTAAATATAGTGCCAATATCTGTTACCAATTGTATAGAATTATAGCTGAATATGTGAGCAGTGTAAGACTTCGGTGGAATATATAGACTAGTGGGCAGTCACTGAATTTTAAAGTATATATGATAGTTGTTCATGATTTGCCTCTGGCAGGGTAAAGCACACATATAGATATTTACGTAATGAATTGTAATATCCAGGCTTTTTTTCTGTGGATAAAATTTAAAGGTGTAAGCCAGATTACTCTCCAAACCTCATGAAATTTCCAAAAAGAAATAATTTCTTACAATGTATTTTATTAGCAGTATTCTAGATAGCCAAGAATATATTTAAGACATTTTCTGGTCTGGTGTGGTGGCTCATGCCTGTAATCCTAGGACTCTGGGGAGGCCAAGATAGGTGGATCACCTCGGCTCAGGAGTTTGAAACCAGCCTGAGTAAAAGTGAGACCCTGTCTCTACTAAAAATAGAAAAACTAGCTGGGCATCTTGCTGGGTGCTTGTAGTCCTAGTTAAAAAGTAAAAAAAATTTAAAAAAAGGTATTTTCTCAGAATTCAATCTGCCAAGTTCCTGTTCTTATTTTTCAGATGATCATTCTTTAATTGGTGAAGTTTAATTTTTATTCTTATTTGTCTTTCCAAAAGACGAGAAGAAGTTCATGGAGAAGCACAGCGAGTATTACGGTGTCTTCCTGGTCGAAGCAGAAAGGAAAGTGCTTCTGAGCAAATGCCTTCTTTCCCAGAAATGGTATATTATATCCAAGAAAAGGTATGGCATTTAACTTCGGATGATTTGTTTGAATCACATAATGGACAATGAAAATAAACATCCATTTTTAAGTGAAAAAATGTAATCACTAAATGTTGAATTAGTAAAGTTTCTAGCAATGTTAATTTTTATGATAAGAGTGTGGTAAAAAGTAAGAACTATAATTCTTAATGTAACTTATACAGTTTTCCTAAATATGAATTACTTCTAATTCTTTTAATGATCATCAACATCTTGTCTGTGTTTAAAAATTTTGCCTTTAGTATGACATGCTTTAAAATTCATCTCTGAGCCAGGTGCAGTGGCTCACGTCTGTGACCCTAGCATTCTGGGAGGCCGAGGTGGGTCTGAGCTCATGAGTTTGAGACCAATATAAGCAAGAATGAGACCTCATCTCAAAAAAAAAAAAAAAAAAAAATTAGCCAGGCATTGTGGCAAGTGCCTGTAGTCCCAGCTCTCGGGAGGCTGAGGCAAGAGAATCACTTGAGCCTAAGAGTTTGAGGTTGCTGTGAGCTGTGACACACGGCACTCTACTGAGGGCACCCACCACAAAGCCCTGTTAGCTTTTCTATTTTTGGTAGAGACGGGCTCTCGCTTTGCTGAGGCTGGTCTGGAGCTCCTGAGTTTAGGCAATCCACCTGCCTCAGTCCCCCAGAGTGCTAGGCATGAGCCACCACGCCTGGCCTTTGACTCACTTTTTACATTTGGTGTTTCCTTGAATACGTTGGAGACTATATCCATCCTGCCTTTCAGCTGGGCTGCTGACCCTAGCTATTTGCTGGGTAGTCGCCTTAAGGGATTTGGAGGTCAGCATGGAGCAGCCATGATTCTGCTTTCCATAGCACACTCATTTGTTGCTTGGGGGTTCTGTGAACTCGTATTTTCCTTCCACCTCCGTTACTAATGAAAATACCTGGCATGCAGTGGCCTGGGGCGACCATGTCAGTAGATGTCTGGAATAGGTTTATTTTTTTAAAAACAAGCCAATAAAAACATTGCAGAGCAGGGGTGGGGCAGAAAACTTATTTAGGATATGAAGGACATTAAAAATCAGCATATTTAATAGGAAAATGTTTTGATTAGAAAACAACAGAAGCAAACTTTGGACATGTAGCTAGAAATACAGTTGTTTTAATTGAGTCAGAGACCACCTGCTCAGTTTTTTAGTAATTGTGTTTGTTTTGGGCTTTCTTAACTTAGGCTTCCCATCGAATGAAAACTCCGGTCAAGTACATGACTGGGACCACTGTCCTTCCGTTTAACCCGGCGGCCTTTGGAGAGGTAGAACTTTCATATATTTCTATCTGCTTTTTGTAAAGGTTTTAAAAGATAATGCTGCACCCAAAGAGATGTCTGTCAGTTTTTTGTGTTCTAGGTAAAGCCACAGTGTGGTGTTACTGTTCTTCACTGCGTTATTTAAAAACTAAGATTTGGTAATTGGTATTATTTTAGTTCATAGTGAAGACTGTGAATGTATTATCTCTGTGGGATTCTTTTTGTGAAACAACTGGATGCTCTATAGCGATCACTGTTGGGATTTTGCAGCAAGTTAGACTTGGGTTTTAAAGCCAAGATATTGCTGAGGTTGTTTGGGTTATTTATTTAATAGTTTTGAAGGTTGGAGAGGATTAGTTTATAACTGTTACTATATTTTTAAGATCATTTACTTGCACTGATTAACGAGATAATCTTGTTCAGAGTAAGAATATTCACAATGAGTTGCTGCCTCTTATTTTAGCCATCAAGGAACGAGCTTCCAGAGGACTCCTTAGTAGCCAGTTTATATCAGAGATTTTTTTTTTGGAGACAGAGTCTCACTATATCACCCTCAGTAGAGTGCTGTGGTGTCACATCTCATAGCAACCTCAAACTCTTGGGCTTAAGTGATCCTCTTGTCTTAGCCTCCCAAGTAACTGGGACTACAGGTGCCTGCCATAGCGCCCAGATATTTTTTGGTTGTAGTTGTCATGGTTGTTTGACAGGCCTGGGCTGGATTTGAGCCCGCCACCGTGTATGTGGCTGGTGCCCTAGCCGCAAAGCTATAGGCGCCGAGCCTATATCGGACATTTTTATAGTGTCATGTTCTCTAGTGGATGATTTGAACTCATTGTCTCAGATTCTTGTGTCAGCATGTATTAAACAATTGAAATTATACAGGAATAGGCCATTTGCCCCAGATTTCTGCCTACTCACTTATATATGGCTTTTAAAAAGTAAGGATTTTCATTGTAATTTTCAGAGTTTAAAAGTTAAGTTTGTATTTTAACTCCATTCATGTCCATTAAAAAATACTCTTAGATTTGTAGAAGCTTGTTATGTAAGTTTTGCTTCATTGTGTTAATTTAGTGAACATTTTGAGTCATAGTTTCTGGTTTCCATGAGGACTGGAATATTTTATGAAGGGGGGTGGGAGAATAAAAACTAGAATTGTCAGTTGAAGAGTGCCCTCCCACACTGACTTTTTGAGCAGCTCATCTCGAATTCCTCTTCCTTTTGTTTTTAGATAGTTTTGTACCTGCGTATGTGTCTAGCTCACAGTGCAGGGGTGGTACCCACCTCTCAGAGTTTGGCAGACATGCAAGATCACGCCCCAGCCATTGGACGCTACATACGGACTTTAATGTCAGGCAGCCAAGTGACATCTTCATCCTCTACTAAGAGTGGGGAAGCCAACCCTGTTCAGATTTACATCGGCCTACTTCAGCAGCTCTTAGCAGGTGTTGGAGGTAGGAAGTTGTGATGCTGAGGAAAGACGTGAAAGCATTTAAGCAAAAATGTAATTTTAAATTCAGCTAAGAATTTATAGCAAAATTATTCTCATTTTACTTCTATAAGTGAAAATTAGTCTTTGTTTCCTTTCTAAACTTATCCATTTCATTCTTGATATATTCCGTCTTCAGAAAGAAATGCTAACAATAGAAAATACATTTTCACTTTGGAAGTGTGTGTGTGAAGAACAAGACATCTCTTTTTATAGATAACTAATTTGTAAATTTGCTGTGTTGAATTAAATACTTTATTTAGGTTGCATAATTTGGGTATTTTGGGGGGTAGTACTGAGGAAATGTGTGCTAAAACAGTAGCCTTGAAGGGATGTCTAACCTTTTAGCTTCTCTGGGCCACAGTGGAAGAAGAAGAGTTGTTTTGGGGCCACATATTAAGTACACAAACACTAATGAAAAATTATGACCCCAAAAAAGGGCAAAAAGTCCTCACATAACCCACATGTAGTCCACAGGCCACAGGTTGGACATCCCTGCAAGGAGCTTAGTGATTCCTATATGTTCATTGCTTTCCTTGAAATTTAAAGTGGTTCTGTGTTCTTATCTAGGCTTGCCAGTTATGTACTGTCTGTTAGAAGCCGTGTCAGTGTATCCAGAAAAACTGGCTACCAAATTTGTAGACAAAACAGAATGGATAAAGGTATGTCTTGTGCATGTATATTTTTCTTTTATCCTGTATATTTCATACCTTAACCCGCCGATTTCTTTTTCCTACCAATGTTCCTGTGACGTTTTCTGTCTTTAAGTTATTTTGAGAACTCTCTCCTCTCCAGACATTTACTGGGCATCATGTAGGTCAGTACGTGTATATCTCATTGACCCATCTGGTGAGAGTGGGAGATGAATTCACAGTCATATGAGTAAAGAATAATTCTTTCTCTGTTTCAGAAGTTTTTTTAAAAAGTAAGTGATAGATTTGTATAGTTTAAATAAAAGAGCTGTAAAATGTCTCCTCTCTATAGCCATCTCCCACTTACCCAAATCTCCCCACTTTTTGCCCTCCCCTCCGACAAACATGCATAAGTCCTGACTGATGTATGATATACCTTCTACAGATTACTTCTACATATTCATGCAAAATATGCATTTAAAATTTTTCTCCCTTCTTTTACACACACTACCACTGTTTAGTAGCATACTACCACTGTTTTGTACCGTCTTTCCCAAACTGCAGAACTAGGAGCTGTCCCTTTGTACCTATGGAGAGGGCCTCCCCTTTAACAGCTGCATCATTTTCCCTTGTATGAATGCACGGTGTCTTTATTGATAGTCACCAGGGTACTTCCATTCTGCCGCAATGGATAATCCATCATTTTGCATACGAGGTAAAGTATGCTTTTTAGGTGGATTGCCTAGAAGTGGGATTACTGAGTCAGAGTATATGTGTTTTTTTAATTATTTTTTTTATTGGGACAGAGTCTCACTTTGTCATCCTTAGTAGAGTGCTGTGACATCATAGCTCACAGCACCCTCAAACTCTTGGGGTCAAGCAATTCTCTAGCTGCCACAATGCCTGTCTATTTTTGTTGTTGTTGTTTAGCAGGCCCAGCCGGGGTTGGAACCCACCAGCCCTGGAGCAGATTGCCACACCTTTCACGTGGGTGGTACCCGTTTACATTTCCAACTAGCCAAGTGTGAGGTGGTGTATCCCATGGTCACACCGAAAGGGTTGCCAGGTTTAGCAAATCAGAGTACGAGATACTTAGTTAAATTTGAATTCAGATAAACAGTGAATACTTTCATGAGTACCAGGATGGCCCGTTCAGTTTTGTGTACCTCTTGTGCTGCATAGTGTAGTTCATTTCAGAAAATGATAGCTTGAATTATGGTAAAATGTGCAGGTCTTATCTTTAAGTGTGAAAATATGAGTAGCTGTTTACCAAGAGGTATGAGTTTTACACTTTTCTGGAAAATCTGTTCTCATGAAATTGTTTGTAGTTTAAAAACACTTTTTATTGTGTATGAAAATTTGCTAATTTAAACATGATTTTGTAGTTTTTGAGCTTTGCTCTTTTAGATCAGGGGTTGTCATATTGTGGTCCTAGGCCCAAATATGGCATGCCTCTGTTTTTGTATGTCCTGGAAGCTTAGAATGGTTTTTGTGTTTTTAAATGTTTAAAAAACATCAAAAGACCAGTAACGTTTTATGGCATGTGAGAAGTCTAGTGTCCACATCGTTTTATTGGAACACAGCCATACCTGCTCTGCATGTATTGTCCACTGTTGCTCTCTGCATGTATTGTCCACTGTTGCTCTCTGCATGTATTATCCACTGTTGCTCTTGCATTGCAGTGGCAGACTGGAGCCGTTGCAGTAGAGGTCAAATGGCCCAATGCCTGTTTGGCTCTTTGCAGAAAAAATTACTAGTTTCTGTTTTATTTAGATCATCAGTGTTCACTACTGTGTTAAGTAAAAATGTACCTAAGATTTTGGTATATAATTCAGCTTTCATTTTGTTTAGAAATAATAGCTTATATTTTTTCTCATGGATGCCAAATAGATTGAACATTATAATGTATAATCTTTTAATTTTTATTCTTCTTCTTTGAGACAGAGTCTCATTCTGTTGTCCTGGGCAGAATCCTGTGGTATCAAAGCTCACAGCAACCTCAAACTCTTGGGCTTGAGCGATCCTCCTGCCTCAGCCTCCTGAGTAGCTGGAACTACAGGCCACCATGATGCCTGGCTAGTTTTTCTTCTTCTTTTTTTTTTTTTTTTAAGCAAAGATGGGGTCTTGCTCTTGCTCAGGCTGGTCTTAAACTTCTGAGTTCAAGCAATCCACCTGCCTTGGCCTCCCAGAGTGCCAGGACTACTGGTGTGAGCTACCGTGCCTAGTCATGTTCTTTTAATTTTAAATGTTAGATACTGTCAACAGGAAGACAGTTATATATCATGTATGTATTTACTTTTCTTTACCACTCAGAGTCTGATGAATAGCAGTAAAGAAGAAATGCGTGAACTGGCAGCATTGTTTTATTCTGTGGTGGTGTCAACAGTGTCGGGAAATGAGTTGAAGTCAATGATAGAACAGCTTATAAAGACTACAAAGGACAATCATGTATGTTACTAGTTTTGTCTTCCTTCTTTTTTGTGAAAGATAGGGTTGTACAAAGGAATTTAGCCTATTTTTAGTTTTCATGTTCTCGTGTATAAAATGAACTTACAAGTTTCTTGTTTTTATGAATGTAAAGATTAAACGGAGAGGGTAATACATTGACTCAGTTCATTTAACAAATATGAGCACTGTGCCTCAGCACCGTTTTAGGTGGTAGGAATATATGTGGGTATTAGTACTATGTGGTGCTCAGAGCCTGCAACTGTACCACCCCGAACACGACCGATCTCGTCTAGGGAGGGCCAGGCCTGGTTAGTACTGACGGGTGGAATATTTTCTCCTTTTTTCTTCCACATCTCCTACTGCTTACCATTGTGCCTGTGAAAAAACAAACTTTACCTTCAAATAGTTTATTAGCTACCCTGTGTTTAGAGGTTTTAGCAGTTAGAAAATAGGACCTGTTCATTGTGTTTTATTGGCAGTAGGGAGAAATTATGCTTGGAAATTGCATACTGTAGTTACATAAGTGCTGTAAGCTAGAGGAAAGGGTGGTGCTGTGAGAGCATGTAAGTAAGAGTCTCCTCACCCAGGGTTGGAGTGGGGGTGGGATTAGGGAATGTCAATCCTGAGATGAATCAAGACTCAGCTTAACTTCTCAAAATTTTCTGTGTTAGAAACTCCAGGTTTCCATTGTTTCTTTTTTTTTTTTTTTTTTTTTTGAGACAGAGCC
>NW_003852409.1:14859748-14867006 GCF_000181295.1 Otolemur garnettii | reverse complement strand
AGCCATCATTGTTGTTTGGCGGGTCCGGGCTGGGGATCCGAACCCGCCACCTTAGGTGTACGTGGCTGGCGCCCTAGCCGGTTGAGCTACAGGCGCCGAGCCTCCATTGTTTCTTAAGCTTGGTTCCTTGTCATCCCGGGGAACCTCAGGTGTTCACTTATCTTTAGGCTTTGTGTTTTATTGGAGAGGCAATTCTAATAAACACACAGTTATTTCAGTCTGTGCTGTGCACATGAGAAAGAGCCAGAGACATAAGCTATTGTGTTATTATACTTAGAGCCCAGAGATACAGCATGGATCCCTGCTTGCTTTGGGATTCACAGTGGGAAGGTATTTGGCTAAAAAGAAAATGAGAATTGTGGAGCAGCAAGACCTGGGGAGAAATGCTGATTTCCTGCCTGAACAAGAGGAGCTCATCCAGAGTGCCACAGAAACAATAGGTAATTAATTTCTTTATGCTGGCTTGGCTATTGCAATTTTGAATTACGTTAAGTTTTAATATGGCATTTTAATTTCTTTTTATACCATTGCACTTTAAAGCACACCGTTTTTCCACAAAAACTTAGTTGATGCTGAATAAACTCTTATTTTATTCTGTATATATTTTTTCTACATGCTTTTATATAACGGGAATGATTCTGTTATAGGGAAAAATTTATACATTGAAAAAGAATACTATGTTGCATGGTGTCTCTTAACTGGATAAATGTTAACAAATTGTCAACTGAAGATATTGTACACTCTTAAATTTTGCTTCTTTAAAAAAATCTTGAGTGCATTGCTGGTTGCTTTGGATCACAAGGATAGTAGTATATTATTCTCTGTTTCGTTTAAATGTGCTTACAGGCTCATTTTTGGATAGTACATCTCCCCTCCTGGCAATTGCTGCCTGTACAGCCCTGGGTGAAATCGGAAGAAATGGTCCTCTCCCAATCCCAAGTGAGGGATCTGGCTTTTCCAAATTGCATCTTGTAGAAAGTTTACTAAATAGAATACCTTCCAGTAAAGAAACAAATAAGGCAAGTTTCTTTTTTTCTTCCTTCCTTTCTGGATTTCTGTTTTTCTGTTCATAAGTGAGCAAAACCAAATGACAATGAGGATAGATGGCATTGCAATTGAACGAAGGATTTAATGGCAAAGAGTGATTAAATTATAGAGCAGAGGTTCTCCACCTTCCTAATGTCGTGGCCCTTTAATATAGTTCCTGCGGGTCGCGTGATAGAGGAGCATTTCTGTACAACCTTTATGTGTACATCTTTTGAACCAGTTATTCTAATTTAGGCCTTTATTAAGCTCTAGTGAAGTATTAAGTTCATCAGGAAGTCTTTTTTGTCATGTAAATGGTGAGTAATAAAATGTTACTAGTTTTACATTTTTTGTAATTTTAGACCAGATGTAAACCATCACCTCCTAAAACCAGTTGGGTTTTAATAAGTATGAGAGTCAGTAAGCAGTGTGCATAATCTGAGGGAGAAGATATTTATGTTTTTTATTTTTACTTAAATATTTTCATAGATTTTAAAATACATTTGTTGTGATAAAAAGCACCTTAATATTGAGGTAGCTGGTGATTTAATGAGCAGAAGCATCAATGTACTACAAGTTTAATCAACATGATAATCTTATTCTTGCTGTAGCAGCTGTTTAAAACTTTTTGAGAAGATCACACAGTGTAATTTTAGTACTTATTGTTAACTAATCATTGGCAAGCGCGCATAGAATGTGCCAGGGAGTATACTAAGTACTTTTCATGCATTAATTAATTAAATCTTCCAGAAGAACTAGTGAAGTAGGCACAGTTGCCATCTCTGTATGACAACACGAGGAAACAGAGTCACAGAGAGGTGAAGAAACTTGCCTAAGGTCACACAACTGTAAAGGCTCCTACAGTGGTCAAGATGTTATTGGGCCCTAGCTCCTCAGTTTCAAAGTTCAGCCTAGTTACAGGCTTTTTTCTCTATTCTTTGCAGCTGTGAATTCTCAGTGGATTCGGTTTTATTTATTTATTTATTTTTTGAGAAAGAGTCTTACTATGTTGCTCTCGGTAGAGTGCTGTGGTGTCACAGCTCACAACAATCTCAAACTCTTGGGCTTAAGTGATTCTCTCTCTTTTTTTTTTTTTTTGATACAGAGCCTTAGGCTATCACCCTGAGTATGGTGCTGTGGAGTCACAGCTCACAGCAACCTCCAGCTCTTGGGCTTAAACGATTCTCTTGCCTCAGCCTCCTGAGTAGCTGGGACTACAGGTGCCCGCCACAATACCCAGCTATTTTTTGGTTGTAGTTGTCATTGTTTGGTAGGCTCAGGCCAGATTTGAACCCACCAGCTCTGGTGTATGTGGCTGGCACCTTAGCCGTATGAGCTATAGGCGCCACCGTTAAGTGGTTCTCTTGCCTCAGCCTCCCAAGTACCTGGGACTGCAGGTGCCTGTCACAATGCCTGGCTATTTTTTGTTGCAGTTGTCATTGTTATTTTGCAGGCTCAGGCTGGCACCATAATAATCACTGTGCTACGGCACTGGGCCAGTGAATTCCGTTTTATGTATTTTTGCCTCTAGTGTCTTATAGACATACTCCTGTGAAATCAGATGTTTTTATGAAAGCTTAGGTACTGGTCCATTAGAATGCCCCTCCCTGTCCTCTCATTTTGGAAGCACTCTTTTGGGGTAAAGTTGCTGTATATTTTGCTTAAAAGAAAAACTTCTGTGTTCCTCCAGATGAAAGAACGAGCAATCCAGACCCTGGGGTATTTTCCAGTTGGGGATGGAGATTTTCCTCACCAGAAACTCCTCTTGCAAGGTCTGATGGATTCTGTGGAGGTATTTATATTGCTACCTGATTGTTAGTTATTCAAGCAAAAGGCATTTTTTAGGTACAGTTTTGTGTGCTGTTGGATTTTTTAAATTAAACTTTTATTGATTCATTCATTCGCCACAAACTTACCTTTGAGTGCTAACTTAGGGCTTATCACTGTGTTAGGCATAGTGTTGACTAAATCCCCTATGAGGGAAAGACCTTTTCTTATAATTTCTGAGTAAAGCACAGTGTTGCAGGGAACCTACCCCATCAGCCAGATGTGGGGAGTGGGTGCTGGTATGCCTGCTGCTCTGTCCTCCAGATACCCCGTGTAGTGGAGAAGTAGGCAAATGCTAATGGACTGTGCTGCGTGTCTCAGCGTGGCCTGGCCTGGGCCCTACCCGCTCTGGCTTTGATTCTTGACATAAGCTCACATTGTTGTGTGTTAGCCTCTTCGGCCGTCTTCGCCCTGAGGTTCTGAAAGCACCATACTTCCTTCCTTCTCGTATTGTTGCTGGGCTCTTTGAGAAGCCTTCTGGACCTGTCACACAACAGTACGTCTTTCAGTTATTTCTGCTGTCATGACTTGTCATTTTTTTTTTTTTGAAGATATATATGCATTTATTGAGGATGCATACTCTAAAAATTTTACTGGTGGGCTGCACATAAAGACTTGTCATTATTTTACACAACATTTATCAATTTCCAATTGTCCATAAGACTGAAGGCAATTTTTTCGTCCACTGTTCTAAAACAAGTGCCTAGCAGTGTGATTGGTAATGGTGTAGGACCTCAGAAAGTACTGGTAGGATACATGGCTGAATGGAGGGTCATCTGCAGGGAAGGCGGTAGGATTACAAAGGAGGGTGTGTTTCTGCCAGGGAGAGTTGTGCAGGTTTTTTAAAGGAAAGTTTGCTGCTAAGCCTTAAAGGATGGGGAGGGAGGTGAGGGGAGAGTTGAGGTTGAGGTTGAGGTTGAGGCAGCGGAGAGCAAGAGCTGATTTTAGAATTCAAGGCTCTGGATCTCTAATTCAGTATTTTTAAAGTGGAAGAAACACTCATAAACAGTCTTAGTGATTCTCTCCTGAGGATGAGGAGGATGGCACAGCCTTGATAAAAGATCTTCACGTCATTCTTACAGTGAAGACAGTGAAGCCCTCACCCTACTCCACTTGTGAACATGTTAGCTGAACGCAAGCTGGGCAAAAGAGTGAAAACCAAGTGTGCTCAGAGACAGACTGTTAGGATGTAGAAATGGACGTTTTGCGGAAATGTTTTTCTCATTCGTGGTGTTCGTTTCCTTTGCTGCAGGCCAAGCAGATAGAACTTCAGTTCACCATCGGTGAAGCCATCACCAGCGCTGCAATCGGGACCAGCTCTGTGGCTGCCCGGGATGCCTGGCTAGTGACTGAAGAAGAGTATACTCCTCTCGCTGGTACCAGATACTTGGCTGCTTGATTTATAATTGTCAAGTAACCCTTCTCTCTTTATTGGATTTGAGGCAAAAAAGAAAAAAAATCCTCTTTTTCAAATATTTACGTCTATCCTACCAATTTAGCTCAGTCTAGAGAAATAGTTGACTAAAAAAAGAATGCATGTGAAATGAATGAGAACTTTTCTGGTCCTTTGGCAAGCAAGCCAAAGAGTTAGCTTTGGATCATCTTCAAGCTTGTGCTCTTTTCTTGTCTTGTTTTGTCTTTTCTTTTTTTTTTAGACAGAGTCTCATTTTGTCACCCTTGGTAGAGTGCCATGCCATCATAGCTCACAGCAACCTCAAACTCTTGGGCTCAAGCAATTCTCTCTCTCTCTCTTTTTTTCAAACGATTCTCTTGCCTCAGCCTACCAAGTAAGTGCGACTACAGGCATCCACCACAACCCCAGGCTATTTTTTGAGAAGAGGTCATGCTCTGGCTCGGGCTGGTCTCAAACCTATGAGCTCAGGCAGTCCACCCGCCTGATTCTCCTAGAGTGCTAGGATCACAGACATGAGCCACCACGCCCGGCCTAGCCTGTGCTCTTTTCATGAGGATTGTGGTAGTTAGGCAATTTCAGAACTTGAAGTATAGCAGTTTCCAAGTTGTGTGTTCCCTAATCCTTTAGTATACAGTTAAGCTTTATTGCCTTCTGCCAATGCTCCAGATGCAAAGGAGTATGTGGTTTCTGATTATATGTTACAGATAGAGTGATTTCAGATATGCTGTGATTTATTTGAATTTGGCAATGAAGTATATTTCAGCAGTTGAACCAGAATTAAAAAAAAATCTTCAAAACAAAAGGAAAAATATCCAAGTTTTTATATCGTATCTTCTCAGTTGAGGAAATAAGAAGTTAGTGTTCTCATGGTATCTATTCCTTTGTGAATTGTATTCCATCATTAGCTATTGGACTTAGTGTTATAGTTAGTATTTCACTCTGCAGTTACTTGTTCACCTATCATTTAATTAACCACCATCAAGAGGAAGTAGAAAAACACGCTTTTGCTTGCACTCTTATTAGGAGAACTATGGACTAATGAAAGCTGAGTTAGAATCAGTTCTTTCAGCCTTTTCTTTGAACACATATGAAGCAAGGCAAGAAGTTTGTATAGAAGGAAGAAGACACTCAGGCAGGGTATTGCTGATGAGAGACAATCAGACATGAAGTAGAAACTGTCAGGTTGCACGTGAGAGGTGATGCTGGAAGCTGGATGCCACGGCAGCGCTCACAGGCAGGAATGGATTTGCTATGAGGGACAGGTTTCTGAGTCTGTGGTTTATGTAGTGCCTTACGCAAATAAAGGTTAAGAGAGAGGTGTCCATGCCTGTCTTCATACTTCTGGACTTCTCTGTGTCCTCAAAGTCTTCTTGGAAGATTAGATCCTATTCAGGTTTTTTATTCATTCATAAGAATCTCAAATTGTCCATTAAAATGTTGAGATTCTCCTATTTTTGTCTGTTTAGGGAAAGGAAAACAGAATACTGTGAAGATGTAGGCGATGCTGGATGTTGGGCCTGCACTTTGATCATGTGTGTTGTGTGTGTCTTTCTCATCTGAGCACTACTCAGCCTTTGGAATGTTAGTAGAGAAGTTAGTTAGGGCCTGAGTCTTAGATGCTCTATCTCATCTCTAGCATGTGACACCTGGCACACTCTGGGATAGAAAAAGGGCTTGTTAATTTGGTAATTGTAGTCACCCAGATAGCAGAACTGCAGGTGGCTAGAATTATGGTTGCTTGAGTTCTCAAAGTAAGGAGATTAGTGAGGAGCTGTGAAGGGGTGAGGAGTGTGAGGGAGTGGACTGAGTCATATCCTGCTAATAAGTCAGTTAGGATGTGAGGGCTGAGAAGTGATGTTGGATTTAGCAACAGGAAGGTAATTGGGTGACTTTTAAGAGTAATTACTGTGGAGAAAAGAAGTTAAAAGCCTGGAGTGGGCTCAAAAAAATTAAGAGAGGGAAGTTTGACCATGAGTACAGATGACTCTTGAAAGATTTAAATGTAAAGCTGTGCTTTTTGAGGAGTGAGTTTTTTTTTTTTTTTTGGAGACAGAGTCTCACTACGTCACCCTGGGTACAGTGCTGTGGTGTTAACGGCTCACAGAAACCTCAAGCTCTTGGGCTTAAGCTATTCTCTTGCCTCAGCTTCCCAAGTACCTGGGACTACAGGCACCTGCCACAATGCCCAACTATTTTTTAGTTGTAGTTGTCATTGCTGTTTGACAGGCTCGGGCTAGATTTGAACCCTCCAGCTCCTGTGTATGTGACTGGTGCCCTAGCCACTGAGCTATAGGCCTTGAGCCCGAAGGAGTGAGATTTTAGCCTCACTGGGAACATTTGGTAACATCAGGACATGGGGAGGGTGGGTGCTACTAGTTTCCAATGGGTAGAGCCCGAAGGAGTGAGATTTTAGCCTCACTGGGAACATTTGGTAACATCAGGACATGGGGGAGGGTGGGTGCTACTAGTTTCCAATGGGTAGAGGCAGCCAGACACCCTGTGGCAGACAGAACAGCTTTCCACCTCGAACATTTGCCCAGGACGGCTCTCCACATCAAACACTAACACAGGACGGTTCTCCATGCAAACAGTAATCCAGGACAGCTCTCCATGGCAGACGCTAACCTGGGACTGCTCTCCACAGCAAACACTAACCCAGGACAGCTCTCCACAGCAGACACTAACTTAGGACGGCTCTCCACGGCAGACACTTACCCAGGACGGCTCTCCATGGCAGACGCTAACCTGGGACTGCTCTCCACAGCAAACACTAACCCAGGACAGCTCTCCACAGCAGACACTAACCCAGGACAGCTCTCCACAGCAGACACTAACTCAGGACGGCTCTCCACGGCAGACACTTACCCGGGACAGCTCTCTACAGCAGACATTTACCCAGGATGGCTCTCCACGGAAGACACTTACCCAGGACGGCTCTCCACAGCAGACATTTACCCAGGATGGCTCTCCATGGCAGACACTTACCCAGGA
>NW_003852409.1:14850370-14859458 GCF_000181295.1 Otolemur garnettii | reverse complement strand
ACATTTACCCAGGATGGCTCTCTACAGCAGACACTAACCCAGGATGGCTATCTACAGCAGACACTTACCCAGGATGGCTCTCCACGGCAGACACTTACCCAGGACAGCTCTCCACAGCAGACACTTACCTAGGACGGCTCTCCATGGCAGACACTTAGCTCCTCAGGATGGCTATCTATGGCAGACACTTACCCAGGACGGCTCTCCACGGTAGACACTAACCC
Organism: Otolemur garnettii; assembly: GCF_000181295.1. NCBI lineage: Eukaryota > Metazoa > Chordata > Mammalia > Primates > Galagidae > Otolemur > Otolemur garnettii. The sequence continues at coordinate 14,859,234 of NW_003852409.1, read as the reverse complement.
AGGATGGCTCTCCATGGCAGATGCTAACCTGGGACGGCTCTCCACAGCAAACACTAACCCAGGACAGCTCTCCACAGCAGACACTAACCCAGGACAGCTCTCCACAGCAGACACTAACTCAGGACGGCTCTACACGGCAGACACTTACCCAGGACAGCTCTCCACAGCAGATGCTTAGCCAGGATGGCTCTCCATGGCAGACACTTACCCAGGACGGCTCTCCATGGCAGACACTAACCCAGGACGACTCTCCACGGCAGACACTTACCCAGGATGGCTCTCCACAGCAGACACTTACCCAGGACGGCTCTCCACGGCAGACACTTACCCAGGACAGCTCTCCATGGCAGACACTAACCCAGGACGGCTCTCCACGGCAGACACTAACCCAGGATGGCTCTCCACGGCAGACACTTACCCAGGACAGCTCTCCACAGCAGACACTTACCCAGGACAGCTCTCCATGGCAGACACTTACCCAGGATGGCTCTTCATGGCAGACACTTACCCAGGATGGCTCTCCATGGCAGACACTTAGCTCCTCAGGATGGCTCTCCACAGCAGACTCTTACCCAGGATGGCTCTCCACGGAAGACACTAACCCAGGATGGCTCACTGTGGCAGACACTTACCCAGGACAGCTCTCCATGGCAGACACTTAGCTCCTCAGGATGGCTCTCCATGGCAGACACTAACCCAGGACGGCTCTCCATGGCAGACACTTAGCTCCTCAGGATGGCTATCAATGGCAGACACTAACCCTGGATAACGGCAAACAGTTATCCAGCCAAAATGTCAATAGCAGTGAGGAGAATCTGTGAAGTAATAAAGGAAGGAGAGGAACAGGATGGTAGCTGAAGGAAGAAAGTGAAATGAAAAGAGGTTTTTTTGTTAGTTTTTGGATGGAAAATGAGGAGGATGTAGTAAAGAAAGAAGAATTTGTAGAGGTTACCAAGTGGGGTAATTTTTCATTCTGGAGAGCTAAAGTTACCTGAGTTCCTTAGGAAGGTTATTTAGCTTATACGAGCTTCTATAGTGAACCATTATTGATTCCTGCAGCAATTTATTTAAACACCACAGGCATTGGAATTTTAAGATGTTATGGGATTATTGTATTGAGTAAATGGTGATTTAAACTTAACCTTCTTGGGAAACTTTATTGAATTATTTTATTATTTCTCTTTGCTTTTCCCCAGGAGCCAAAGTGAATGATGTGGTCCCATGGGTGCTGGATGTGATTCTAAATAAACATATCATCAGCCCCAATCCACACGTGAGGCAGGCAGCCTGCATCTGGCTCCTTTCCCTTGTGAGGAAGCTAAGTACCCACAAAGAGGTGAAGGTAAGAAGCCATGTTATGTATGTCATCAGCTCTGTGTTGGAAACCACAAGTTTTATAAGAGAAAGGTAGGTAGCGAAGCATGTGAAGGTAAGAATCATTAACAAGTAGCAGATATTTTGAAATAAGTTGTACATAAAGGAATGAAAGATGATGGCCTGATAGATATTGGCTGTAAGATGATTCCAAACTTGAAGGTAGAAAGTCAGAAGTGCTAAGGATGGGGAAGCACAGATTGGGCAAGAGGGCAGCCGGCATGCATCAGAGTACCTGTTAGTACAGGTAGTTTGGACCCTTTCTTTGTAAAGCTGAGACAGTAACACCGTGACTGCCTTGAATTGTAAGACTTTACAAGTCTTACACCCTGAGAGCAAGATTCTTGTTCTTCCAAAGAGGTGCAGTTTCAGTGTTCTAATGCCTCTTTTCTTCTTCCAGTCTCATCTTAAAGAAATTCAGAGTGCATTTGTTTCAATCCTATCAGAAAATGATGGTAGGTTGTTGGCAAATATTTGATTTCTAAACTTTATTAAACTTGTATTTTCAATTTTGAAAAGTCTGGATTAATGAACATAAAAGTCTTTGAGCTATGTGCTAAAAAAATTAACCTTGTTAACATTAAGGGTAAGCATTAGATTAATGGCTAAAAAATATACAAAATGTCTGGTTAGGGTATAAAAAACTCAAATTCTTTCTTATTTATTTATAAATTAGAGTAAGTTCTTCATCTTTGTATTTAAAATGGAGCTGCTGTTTTTTTTTTTTTTTTTGGCCGGGGCTGGGTTTGAATCTGCTACCTCCGGCATATGGGACTGGTGCCTTACTCCTTTGAGCCACAGGTGCCACCCGAAAATGGAGCTTCTTTAACAGTAGTGTCTCTGCTAAGTAATAGTTTTCTTCTGTGTCTGGTTACTTTTCCTCTCTGATTTAAGTAAACTAGGAGACGTTGGATGTATATATATTAGACATTTGAATAGTAGTTTTTTTTGTTTTTTTTTTTTTTTAAATAGAAATGGGGTTTGGCCTCCCAGAGTGCTAGGATTACAGGTGTCAAGCACCTGGTCATTTTTGTATTTTTGGGATTTCACTCTTGCTCAGGCTGGTCTAGAACTCCTGAGCTCAAGCAATCCACCTGCCACGGCCTCCCAAAGTGCTAAGATTATAGGTATGAGCCACCATACTCAGCTTAAATAGTGGCTTTGGTTTATAACTTGTTTTAAACATACGGCCTTATATTGACTTTTTGTTTTTAAATAATTAGGTGTGGGTGTATTGAAATCCTGTTAAGCTGTTCTGTCTGTGTATACGACTTGCAGTCCGTGGATGTTCTGTCACTGTGCACTGTTTGCTAACCCTACATAGGTCCATCAGTGTTGCCTTGGTTTATGCATTGGATCTTCTGTGAATGTAGTTCTCACTTACAGCAGCTTGTGTGGTGTTGTGTCTACTGAGATGATTTATAAATGTTTCTAACAAAATAGGCAGATTGATGCTGTTTTTATATGTTTACTTTGATACCATTTTAGGTTAATGTTGATACAACTTTTTAAAAATTTTGACTTGATAGCAAACATTTTTTTTAAAGTAATATAATTTTGTTTGACTTTTTTTATAGAGCTTAGCCAAGATGTTGCCTCTAAAGGCCTTGGGTTGGTTTATGAACTGGGCAATGAACAAGATCAACAAGAATTGGTTTCTACACTTGTTGAAACACTCATGACTGGGAAAAGGTATGCTGATGAAAATGTTAGATTTGAATACATAAGGCAAGTATATGCACATACTCAGAATATGCCACGGAAGAAGGAAAATTTAACTTTCCATTTTTGTACTTATTAGGCCTTTTCTAAATGCAAGTCAGTGATTGTTATGCTATAATAGCAGTTTATTATTCCAATGTATACTCTTCAATAACATGACAATTGTTTACCCTTTGAAAGTTGAATGGTCCCAGACAACTAATGCATTGGATTAGAAATATATCATAATTACTGTTGGCTAAATAAAAATTAAGATGTGGAAAAGAAACTTACATAGTCTAATCTGTCAAAACTATGTGAAGGGAAATTATTCCCTCTCTCTTTATTTATTTGTGAGACAGTGTCTCACTCGGTTGCCCACGGCTAGAGTACTGTGGCATCAGCCTAATTCTAGGCAACCTCAAACTCCTGAGTTCAAGCAATCCCCCTGCCTCAGCCTCCTTAGTTTCTGGGACAGTAGGCACCTGCCACAATACCTGGCTATTTTTTTCCATTTTTAGTAGAGATGGGATCTTGCTTTTGTTCAGGCTCGTCTTGAACTCCTCAGCTCAAGAGATCGTTTCGGCCTCTCAGTGCTAGGATTACAGGTGTAAGCCACTGTCTTGCCCAGGAAGTCATTCTTATAATTGTTTGCTGCTTTATGTTGCCTTCCTAATAGGAAAGATAGTTTTTAATGTGTAACATTTAATTCAGTGTATGTTTATATGAGGATATCTTTTATATCTATTAATTAGTTTATTCTGGATCTCATCTTACAAAAATCCCAGCCTGATGGGAAAGAATAGTTGACTTTTATATTTGGCACATTAAGATACTTGATAGGGGTTCAGTTTTTTCAGTTTGCAAATGAATTGTATCCATTGGGTGGATGCTGATATAAATAGTTCAAGACTAATTTAAATTCTTGGTTTTTTTGTTTGTTTGTTTTAGAGTTAAACATGAGGTTTCTGGAGAGACAGTGGTATTTCAAGGGGGAACTCTTGGCAAAACGCCTGATGGGTAAGTATGCCAAATTCAGAAATCCACGAGTCAGATGCTATGACCATCTTTTCTCTGTGTGTGAGTGAGTGTGTCATACTCAATATATACCAATAACATTTATTATCTTGTATATTATATCTTTTATCACTTGTAATTGCAGAAGTCAAATGTGACTTGAGTATTGCAATTTTAATAGTTTTTTTCCTTTCTTAAAATGTGTACACATTTTGTTGACACCCTCTGTGTGTATAATATAATGTGTATGTTAGTCTGGTAAAAAGGGTGGTCATGAAGTCTTAGGAAATGTTGTATATTGGTAGAAGAAAAAAACTATGGAGAAAGCCTTAAATGTGAAAAAAGTCTTAGACTGAGTGTTCTGGGGAACAGACTCTGAGATAGACATTGTATGCTGGAGATGTATTGAGGAGTGGCCTGGGGATCACCGCTGTGCAAATTGGGGGTGCAGTGTAAGGCTGCTGGCTAAGGGCAGGGCAGAAGACCTGCCGAAACCATAGTGAATCCTGATCTTTCAACCAACTCTGGGCTGGCATGGGATGGCCATGCAGCCGGCCATGCAGCCAGCCTGCAGCCTGGGCCTTTATGCCCCCTCATTAGGCCATAACTCCCTCTAGTGATTGGCCGATGGTGATGGCTGCTGTGTGGGAGGCTGTGACCCTGGGCTCTGAGGGCAGCTGTCAGTGATTGAGTGAGTAGGCTGGGGGCTGTCAGTCTGGGGCCGGGCAGGGAGAGAAGACTGGAAGCATAGCTCACCATCCACCCCTAGTTTTTTGGTAGGAGCACCTCTTACTTTAGAGTCCGCTACCTTGGCATTTTAAATTAATTCCTTGATCTTTGCCTCCGTAATCATCATTGCGTTGTGATTATAGTGTTAGGTTCTCTCTAGGCATCATCAGGTTGGCCACACCGTGGTGTCTCGCACAGCTCTGCGAGACACCCTGCTGTGGTTTGTCCTTTCATGGTGTCGTCCCCTAGCTCACTGATTGCACATCAAAATCTTTTTCATTCCACTGACTTGGCTTATAGACTCCCAAGTTTCTAAAAAAGTTTGCATTTGTCACAGAATAACACAAAGTGATCAGATATTTGAACAAATATTTGTTTAGAGGAAAGTTAACAGGTCTCAAAGGTTACCAGAATTAGGATGGTCTAGTTTAGAAAAGACTTAGGGAAGACAGTTGTCTTCAAATGACTTTCTTATGATTATAAGTGATTTGTTCATAGTGAATTATTGATTTTTTTTTTTCCCAGGTGGTAAGGGCTCTACTCCATTGGGAGTTGCAGGTCCATTTGGGTCATTTAGCAGCAGCAGTGTAAAGGGGCTTAGGAATTGTTGGTAATCAAATTAGGTGATTTTTTTACATTCTTCTCAACCTGGTTTTCTGCTTCTGTGGTGATCATATAGAAATTGAGTGAAAATGTAATTTTAAAATATCCTATTAATATTGATGTGATTTTTGTTAGACTAGAGATAGAGAAATATATGATTGCATCCTTTTTTATTTTTATTTTTTTGTTGTTGTTTCCAAGCCAGGGCCTTTCTACTTACAAGGAGCTTTGTTCTCTGGCAAGTGATCTTAGTCAGCCAGATCTGGTGTATAAATTTATGAATTTAGCTAACCATCATGCAATGTGGAACTCTAGGAAGGTAAGTTACTGTCACCGGATGGTTTTTATTTGTTACTTCCCTGTAAACCAAACATGCTACACTGGCAGATAGTGGCAAGGGATATACAATGCATTCTATAAAAGTCTCTGCCCGATTAGAGACAAACTACCACAGAGCGACTATTATGGATCGGTAACGCTGGGATACCTGATAAATCGGGCTGTCTTTAGGGATAGGTTTGTTTGGGAGGGAGAATTTTGTGATCCTTACATTTAATGTGTTAATATTTTACTATAGCACATGGAAGAGAGTCACCATCTCTGTTTTTATCCTTAGGGTGCTGCTTTTGGTTTTAATGTAATTGCTACCAGAGCTGGAGAACAATTGGCTCCTTTTCTGCCTCAGCTAGTTCCTCGACTTTATCGTTATCAGTTTGATCCCAACCTTGGCATTCGACAGGCCATGACAAGTATTTGGAACGCATTGGTCACTGATAAATCCACGGCAAGTATCTGTGAACTGGTGTGTCAGGAGAAGGCTGTAGCTTGTCTAAGGTCATGCACAGAGGATTTAAACCCAGTGCTTGTCTTCCTTCTACTTTGTATACGTATATGTGTAAACAAATGATTTTCTTCCCTTCCATGGTTTCTTCCGCCTTCAAAGGTTATCATGGATGTTGATAGCAACATTTATGGAAATCTCCAAAATGGAAACAGTCTGAATGTCCATAGGGTAGATGGTTAAGGAAATGAATGCATTTTCTTACAAATGGAATACTAAGTATTGATAGGTGCTATTGATGCAATGGAGAGTGGTCCATAGTTCCTTCTCCACGGAATTCACTTAGTTGGGGAGACAGGTGTGGAAGCAGCCAGTTACCATTTTGTTTTCTCTGGTGGTTCCCTATCATTTGACTGTTTATCATGTTCTGTCCTACTTCCAGATGCTAAGATTTCTCAGGGCTTGACTCTGAGTACCTTTTGTTCTCTTGCAGTTCCAGGGCGTATAAGTGTCATCTTTGTTGTGATGAGGTCCCAGTCTCACCCTTCTGGTCCAGATGGGACTTGTGCTCCAGACTTGCATGTGTACCTGCCTACTTGACATCTTCACTTGGGTGTTACTACCAGACACCACAAACTTAAGATGTCCAGAACAGGGCTTAAAAAACCAACCTTCTCCTTCCTTTATCCAAGCCAGAAAGCATGTCATCTTTGATTTGTGTTTTCATCCCCACATTACCCCGCATTGAATCTAGTAGCAAATTTTGCTGTTCTTGCTTCTTTTTTCCTTTATTCTTTCCTGATGAACAGGTCCTCCTCATCTTTCTTTTTTCCTTGCCTTCCTTTATTTATTGCATGACAGCAAAAGTGATTTTTTGAAAATGCAAGTTAGATTGTGCCATTTCGGGTTAAATCCTTCAGTGGCTTCCCAGTTTATTTTAAATAAATTCTGTGATCTTTTACTTGTCTCACAAGTGCCTGCACATGATGTGGCCCTTTCGTCCCCATCTTGTTTCTGTTCATGGTGGTAGGCATTTGAAGGTTCATCTGTGAAGGCTCAGTGAGTCCGTTTGCACTAGGAGGGCATATGGGGCCTCCAGCCAGCTAAGGGTTGGCAGGCCAGTGGGCTTTATAGATCTAAGGTGAAGGCACAGGCCTCAGGCTCTCCAGATCTGAATGTCATCTCTGTGAGCCACTGGTGTAGATGATGTCACCTACAGAGAATGTTTAGAGAAGCAGAACTTAGGCAGATGTCAGTTTGTTAGTTACCTCTCTGTCTTGGTTTTCTTGAATATAAGTGAGAATGCCAAAAACCTACCTATAGCAGTAAAAATAGAAAAGTGGTTAAGTTCTGAAGGTCTCTGGATCATTGTAAAAACTTGAGTCTATCAATTTGTTGTTATTTACCAAGTTGGTAAGCGTCTATCAAAATAGAACAGAGGCTTACAAGACAAGACTCATCTTTCATTCTGAACAGCTGTGAGGCAGACACTGTGCAAGGCTTGGGATTCCAAACATGAGTGAGACCCTGTCCCTGCCCTTGAGGGCTCCTGTGTAGTAGAGCAGTACAGTGACATGGGGTCTGGTAGGATGTGTCCTCAAAACGTGCTGTGGGAATGCACCTGGGCCAGTTGCCTTTGAGAAGGGGATGTCTGATTTCAATCTCAAGGGACAAGTAAGAATTAGCCAAACAAGTAGGATAGGAAAGTGTATTGCAGGTAGAGGTAGCGTGTGCCAGGGAATGGATGTGAGATAGAACATGGCTCTTTGGGGCCAGAGGAGTCACCGCAGGCTTTGTGTGGTGTCCAGGTGACTGGACTTCAGTCTCATGCAATGAGGAAAATATGAAGTGTGCATTTTAAAAGGATTATTCTGGCAACTTAAGACTGCCCAGAATGGGGAGAGATTTATGGGCCAAGAGGCCTAGAGAGACATTTAGACCGTTAAATCCAGAAACATGGTCATTGTGGTAAAAAGGTGAGTACAGACAGTCCCCCGGTTATGAACCAGTTGTGTTCTGTAGGTTTGTTCTTGAGTTGAATTTGTATATAATCTGGAACAGGTGATTTACCTACCACTTGTAATAGCCCTTGTTGGTAAGTGTAAGTCGTATATCAGTTGGACGTTTGTAACTTGGGGACTGCCTGTAATTTGACTGTTGATGGATTTTGTATTTTTAATTTTATCCTTTTGCTGTCATTAGGTGGATAAATATTTGAAGGAAATTCTTGAAGATTTGGTGAAGAACCTTACAAGTAATATGTGGCGAATTCGAGAATCCAGGTATCATTTTTGGGAATATAATACTAGTCAAATCAAACTGAGCCTTTTTTTCCTTCAACTTTGCAAGTTTTATACTTTGTACAAAAGGAACAAATTAAAGTTACTAAAAAGCATATTTATGGTTGCTCAAGTTGGGTAATTATTTTTTTAATTTCAATGCTAGTCAGTTGTTTTCCTAAGTTTTCTAAATTTATATAAATGTGAAATAAAAGAAGCTAAAGATTACTTGTTGGTAGACATCAAGATATATTTATATACTATTATGACTTTGTGGTATAGCACTTATTTATAAATACAAATTAAATTTAATCAGTGCCTAATATATGCTTTGCAGTGTGTTGGTCCCTGGGGACACACTTCTTCTTTTTTTTTTTTTT